>NW_007730772.1:29672-43803 GCF_000696425.1 Galeopterus variegatus | reverse complement strand
CAACTTTTTTTTTATATATGTATTAGCCATTACCATCTTTGCTCTTGTAAATATATTGTAATCTATCCACTTTTCTGTTTAGTTGCTGCTTTTGTTTGTTTGTTTGTTTGTTTGTTTGTTTTCTTGACCGGTAAGGGGATCGCAACCCTTGGCTTGTTATCCACTTTTCTGTTTAGTTGCTGCTTTTGTTTGTTTGTTTGTTTGTTTGTTTTCTTGACCGGTAAGGGGATCGCAACCCTTGGCTTGGTGTCACCCGCACCGTGATCAGCCAGTGAGTGCACCAGCCATCCCTATATAGGATCTGAACCTGAGGCCTTGGCGCTCCCAGTGCCGCACTCTCCCAAGTGAGCCACAGGTTCAGCCCCTAGTTGCTGCGTTTTTAAGTGAGCCGTTTTATCTGCATTTTTGGTTTAGACAGAAACAAAATAAGAAAATGTAGGTAACTAATTATAGTAGGTAATTAATTATAAAGGTAATTAAATATAAATTATTGGTAAATATGGAAGCATTCAGTGTATACGATGTAGGCAAAAACACAAGTTTACAGGATCTGTGTTTGATTTGTTATTGTGATTTCTCAGATGAAAAACAAATGTTCTTTGGCAAAATAAAGAAACAATAATGTTATTATGTGTATGGACATTTCTTCTATCAAAAGTTCAGACATGATTAAAAATAGCTATTCCAGGAGTGATGTCAGCATGATGTTGGAATAGAAAGCCCTGAACTCTACTTCTCCTCACAAACACACTGATTCAACAGCAATATAAAGATCAATTTTCTTTATGAGAAATCCAGAAACTAGTTGAGAGTCTCCTGTACCCCAGGCAAGTGAGAAACAAGCCACATCAAAACCAGTAGGAAAAGTGGAGACACTTTTTTGCCATTAACAGTTTCACATTATCAGGAGCAAACCCCCTGCTTCCAGCTTTTCCCTGTGGAGCAAAGGAATTAGACTGACTATATAGTGTTCCAACTTTTCTTGGTGCTACCTGAGATACTATCTTCAATCTTGCCTGTCTCAGAGAAGTGACAGGACCTGGCATACTGTAGATGCTTGGGAGCTGCTAACAATAAAGACAGCAGTTTGGATAAGCACAAAAGTTTTAGTGGTCAGGTTGGTTGATGTGCTTAGATACATAAGCACATCTTTTCCTATACAAGGCCAACACACAAAGACTGAGAGAAATGGCAGTTTTCTAATGTGTAGATATGAACACAAAGAGGGAAAAATAAAGAAACAAGGAAACAAGATCCAAACAAAGGAACAAGACTAAACTCCAGAAATTGACCTTAATTAAATGAAGATATATAAATTACATGACAGATAATTCAAAATGATCATTATAAAAATGCTCAACTAGCTCAGAAAAACCAAGCACATTTATGTGGTACTTTGTCTTAGCTCTTCTGACCCAGTTCCTTCCTGTTCCCCAAAAGACTCTGATTAGATGCCAGGCATGAAACTGTGACTGAATGGCAATGGAACAGCCTGAAGTCAGCCAGGTTCTTTAACTAAAGCATAAGAATAACGTAAGAAACTCAAAAAACCAAGCTCACAAAATCACATTCTGTAAAAGAAAAGAATACACAAAACAGGATTCCTTAAGGATATAGTGTGGTTAAGAATCTCTTTTGAAGTACTGTTCAATTCTAACTTTATTACTGAGCCAAGCCAAACCTGCATTTATATTTTCTCAACTCTTCACATTCTTTTGCTTTAAGAGACAAATTGCTTTTTGATTCCTGTACAAGATTCTCTTGTTTGACTGGAATTTTTTTGGCATTGTCAATGAGATTACTCTAAAAAGAAATAAGTTTTATTGATGTATAATGGAAAGACATTAAATTGCATCTATTTAAAATGTATATTGGTTAATATGTATTTACACCATGAAACTATCACCACAATTGAGATAATGAATACTTTGATCACTCCACAAGTTTCCTTTGCCCCCTTTGTAATTCTTTCCCACTCTCCCTAGAATTCTTCCTAACTCATCCTAATGCAACCATTTATCTGCTTTCTGTTACTACAAATAAGTTGGCTGACATTTTGTGTAATTTTATATAAATGGAATTATATAATTTCAGCTCTTTTTTGTGGGTATCTTTTTTTTTGGCTTATTTCCTTCAACATAATTCATTTAGATCCATCCATGCTTCAGTGCATATGTATGTATCTTTTTATTGCAGAGTAGTATTCCATTGTATAGACATAACACAGTTGGTTTATACCTTTATCTATTGGTAGGCATTTCAGTTATTTCCAGTTTGGGGCTATTACAAGTAAAGTTGTTATGAACCTTAATGCACAAATCTTATATGAAATATATAATGATTGAATCATGAACCATAAAGTAGTTGTATGTAAACTTTTTAAGCAATTTTCAAACTGCTTTTCAAATGGTTGTGCCATTTTAAATTTCTGTCAGCAATTCATGAAAATTCTAGTTTTTCCACATCCTTTTCAACACATTATATCATAAGTGTGTTAGTTGTAGTTATCCTTATAACTGCATATTGAAATTTTATTGTGGATTTTACTAGTATACTCATAACCACCAATACTGTTACATGTGCTTATTTGCTATCTGTATACCTTTTTTGGTCACTTTCTTTGATTAACAGATCTAGAAATACAAAATTTTATGCTTGTGGTCTGGTAGGAAGTCCAAAGGTGTTTATCACATACCATTTAGCAGATAATTTAATATGTGAAATATAATACATGTTTATTTTTTGGAGACTTTTTATGTCATAATTTGAAGTGTTTCTTTAGATAATGAAAACAAGCTTTTCAAACACCATTGCTCACATACAAACATAATTAAAATGTGCAGCATCATGCCAAAATTGCTCATTACTTAAATCAATCATTTCTTCAGTTTCCAACAGAGATTAACAGCATCCTATGAGCATAAAAGGAGATCTTAAGTATAAGAGATAAAGAACTTCTACAAAGAACCAATACTGCTGATAAACAAACAATGAATATACATAAATAATTCAAGAAAAATATAAAAGTCAGAAGTGGAGAAAAGGAATCCTGAACCAAACCTAAGAGCACAGATGGTGCAGTGGATTTATATTGATGAGTCTATCTGTTGAAAAACAGTAATAATTTTGAGCTCAAAGTTGTTTGGCTACAAAATTTAGTTCTTGTCCTCAACATTCTTAGAAATGTCCAAAGTAATTGATCTCTTTGATCATATGTTATATATGTGTCAACTGACTAGAACCCCACATACTTGTACAAGTACTTTTAAGAAACATTATTTTTTTTCCTGTGCAAGAAAGTATTCCAGAAGTTCTTTTATAATTAAAAGAACAATTTCTAATTTTTGAAGTAATTTTCACATTGTTCTAATATTTTCTTAAAGGGGCAAAAGGAAAACTTCACCCATAAATGTTCATTAATATAAATCACTGAAAAATTTAGATCAATAAGAAGAAAAGGCATAACAAATTTAACTATTTAATGTTCTGGGAAAAAGCAAAGCACAGGGGAATCTCAAGAGAGTAAAGTCCCAGGGGATACAATGGGCCTGTAGAACATACAATGGCCTGGGACAAAGTCTATTTGGCCTACAAAGCAAACAATGACTGGTAAATGATTTTCTTTAAAATACTGAATGGGACTGAAATATAAGACAATAGTCTGTGATAAAAAGTTAGCCCAGGTATGTCTACAGACTCCAGTCTTCCTTTCCGCGATGAGTTAAGTTAATGAAAAGTCAAGGAAAGGACCAGAGATAATTGTCTTCTTTGGTGGATACAGACGTTAGGCAGCTAAGGCAACAGCTTCATCCTGAGCTTTGTACAGTGACACAGAACTAAAGGATGGGAGTGGGGGAGAGGTCAGAGAAACCTTGAGGCTGCTTCTTTATTTCAGCATGTCAAAGCACTATGGGTTTTTTTTTTGTTTGTTTGTTTGTTTGTTTGTTTTCGGTAACAGCTTTTTGCACCACTACACTGTATTACATGGCTGCTGAAGATTTGGGGGGTTAGCATATAGCATTTTTTCCCTTGCTGCTTCTACAATAAGCAAGAAGCTAGAAAGGTGACTCATTTTTCTAGACTTCCTTGAAATTAGAGATTGCTGCATGATAAAGTTCTGACCAATAAGACTACAAAGGGAGTCCAAGTTCAGGCTTGGGAAAATACTTGCTTCCTTATAAATGGGAGAAGTGCTGATTTTTCCCCTTCCCCTTCTTTCAAAGTGGGTGTGGTTCTGGGACCTTTGGAAGTCATATGATAATCAGTCACAAAATATTTAAGGGCAAAAGGCCAATGTACTAGGGACAGTGGAGGAGAAAAACAGAAATGACCTAGATCCTCAGTGGTAATATTGGGCTGCTGAATAAGCCCCAGATTGCCTTCATGAAGAATCCTTCTTAAGTAACTGTATGGCTTAAGGCACTACTATTTGGGATCTCCATTCTTCCAACTATAGCATTTCTAAAAGAACAATAGTTAGAGATTGGTGTGGCTTGGATAAATAGGGAGAAGAAAGGAAAGAAGGAAGGAAGGATGGTACATATTGGTAGTGTTGATATTAACTACTGATTGAGAATATGGCTAAAAGATAGTGAAGGATTTCCTCCTACTGCCTCATGTAATGTGATTTTATGGCATTCTGTAAGTTCACTCACTGAACCTGCTACTTCATGTTAACTGACATCTGACTAACTGGAAATTTCTAAACTGTGGCAGCAAGTTCTAATATTCTCACATAATTCTGGAGCTTCATTTTAGTAACTTAATGCTGCAGCTAAATAAATTTTCCATGAATATTCTTTTGACATGGTGATAACCTCCTAATCTCTCCTTGAGAAGAGGTCAATGTAAGACAGACCTGAAAAAGAGGGATGCTGAGGCTCTGCTGTGAGAGAATCAGCAGTAGGAGGCACTCGTCCAGGAGCACAACCTGCAGGAATGCCTGCAAACCCATGGGCACCAGGGAGTAGGTGGACTCAGAAATTTCATCTCTTTGCCAGAAACCCCATGGCCTCCTCCTCATCATATTATTTCAGCCTAAATAAAGCAGAAGTATCCTTTAATAGAGATTTTTGACCAACTGTGCTCTCCTATTTCCCAACCTGCTGGTTACTACTTACTCTCTATTAAAGCTGTTATCTCATTAAATACTACTAATTTGAGAACCAATTTTCATTTTAGGTCACTAACATAACAGTTAGTAATTTGCCAATAGGCAATTTGTTTGCAAATTCTTCAAAATAAACTTTTTTTTGCAATCTGGACTATACAAATTTTATTTTAAATGCTCTGATAGTGAAAAATAAATCTTTTAAATAGACTTACATATATTTTACATTTTTTGGATTTGTGCAAGGTATTGTCTAATATTAACTTTTTAAATAGAAAATGTTATCTACATCTTTTCTATTTGAACACATTTTTATCTATATTATTATTTGATTTAGATATTATTAATGATGACTGAATCTCATTAACATTTCTCATTTCGTTTTGGAGTATATTCATGGGTATACATATTTTTAGTGTGATTGTGCTTATAATGTAATTATTTTATTATAGTCATAGTAGCATTTAAATGGCATTTAATATGTGCCAAGCAAGAGTTTAGCACAGGTTATAAGGTTCACCTCACTTAATCCTCAGAACAGCTCTGTAACTTTGCTATTAACAATTAAACCATTAAAGATGTGAAGAAACAGAGTCAGAGAGAGATATTGAGTAACGGTCTAAAAAGACTTATAGGTACTAAAGGTTAAGCCAAGACCAGAATTTGATTCCAAGATGTCTGATTCCAGGTTTACTCATATAAAATGACGTATAAATGCAGAAAGGCACAACATACAATAGGCAAAATTGGCTATATAACTCTCAATAAACATTGACATTATTTGCTTTAGATTGTTCTTCTTTCATCCATTTATCTTCACTTAAATCTATTTCTAGGTTTACTAACAAATAGCATATTTGCTGTTTAAATTGGAGTTTACTGGATAACTATGCGGGATTTTAAATGTCAAATGAGAGTCTATGGAAATAGATTGAAATTCCAATCTCTGTACTAAAAGTCTTCTATGGAGCTGTAAATGAAAAAACAGGGTGTAAGAACATTGTTTTAGCACCTGTTTTATTGCCTACACTTGATGTGATTAGTGTATTTAAAGACAGCCCTATTGGGTTTACCATATGGTTTGCAATCATTAGTGTAATAATAGATGTACCATTTAAAATGAAGCTCAACAACTGAGAGCTATTGTTCCATTATGCTAGGATAATAGGGTGTTTTCAGAGAGTTGACTGAGTCCCAGTTTTGAATCTCTGACACACTTCAGAAGAAAAATTGGATAATAAAGGAGCAAATTTGCTACTGTTATTTGATTTAGATATTAGTAAATATTTCGATACAGGTTTCGTAGGAGAAGAAAAATTAGATAATAAAGGAGCAAATTTGCTACTGTTATTTGATTTAGATATTAGTAAATATTTCGATACTGTTTTTGACACAACTGACCCTAAAATAATATTTTAAATAAGCTATTATTAATGATGACAATGAATCTCATTAACATTTTAAAAAGTGAATATGTGCTATCTTTTGTGTACTAAAACTGGGTTTATTGTGAAAGTTTAATTATCTTTTTATCCACAGTATATACAGTTGTTATTAAAATAAGAAAGATGGGAAAAATACAATAGGGTATAAGAAGGTGACACAGGTCATTATAAACTATGGAAAAAGTTATACTGAAGACCTTGAAAACATTGTGACAACACCTATAAGTTAATCAGTGATTCTATCTTCTCACTTAGTACAAGCTACAAGAGGCAACAAGCAAAACAAAATAATATTGTAAGGAGAATAAGAAGACACTGGTTTCCAGTGCTGTTAACCAACACTTACATATGCATACACACGTGCACGCGCCCACACACACATTTATACACAGACACATGTAAAGAACTTACATTTGTGGCTATGTATGATATAAATGTTTCTAAATGTAGCGCGCACACACACACACACACACACACATTTATACACAGACACATGTAAAGAACTTACATTTGTGGCTATGTATGATATAAATGTTTCTAAATGTAAATTTCAATTTGAATGTTTATTATTTGTCTACAAAACCAAAACTAATTTCCATGATAAAATTCCAACTGTGAATGGAAAAGTGAAAAAAAAAATACTCCAAGGGGAGCTTATTGCCTATATTTTTCTCCAACATGTAAAACATGTTTATGTAAATTATAATTTCTAGATTAAATATCCCAATTTAAATGTTTCTGATTTTTTTTTTTTTGCATGAAAGTCTCTTTGAATTAACAAAGACTGCAACAAAAGACTTAGGGTTCCACTGTCCTGTGATGCAAGATGTATATTCAGTTTTTTCTAATTCGATGACACACAGTAAGAACTATAAAACCTTAGTATTGCTACACCTTGCCATCACCCCCCCCCAACCTGTGCTGCTTTGCATTTCCTTCATCTATTTTATATCTGTGGAGGCCAATGCTGTCACAATATATTTGCCAATTGATGCGGCTTGATTTACCACCCATGAAAAAACAGTACATTGCTCTGATTTATGTGTTCTCTGCGCCACTTTTATTTGCTGTTATTTTGGTATTGGATGTGCCCTTGTCATTTGGAATGTTCATCATACACACTAAAAGAAGACCTGTGGCACCCAATAATTTCCCTGTTTAGGCTGATGCCAGTGCTCCAATTGCTCTCCTTCAACTACTTTGTTATTTTGTGCTCTGAAAGTGATAAGGTTATGCTGACTTTTACCACATTTAGCTCATTTATGGAGACATATAGTGGAAGGCTTGCTTTGTATGATGTTAACATTCCATAAGGTTCATATAATCAGTACAGTGAGCTAAAATAAGAACCATCTATTGTACAACACACTTCTATGGTTTCTTTTATGCTTTATGACAGCTCCCAACTTAACTTTCTCTGGGCACAAATTCCTTATTCTAACTTTGTTCCTATTGTGCCGCTGATCCTTACCCCCTCTCTGCTATATGTATCTATACAGGGGCTCTGCATTTTACAACACCGATAGCCGTCAGGAGTTCTCTGTGTATCTAAGTCGATGGAAACATATGAACTGTGAAGACTGTATGGACACATGTTGGCTTAATACAATTAGCTTTTATTAAGAATCAGTTAAGATATTTTTCTCAGGAGCAGCTTAAGTCCTGCTAATTGGGGAATGATTAAGTAAATGTGAAAATTCCAACTACACGAAATATTATGTAAATGTTATAATTACAATTATAATGAATATATAAAAGAAAAAAATGTAAGTTAAAAAATATAAATTAATGTAGATTTAAATCCTAACATTTAAATATTAAAATATTTTATAATATTGGGTAAAATATGGTTTATCATAAGGGTCTTTAATCATGTTTATAAAGTTTTTTAAATCAAAGGTTCATACAAGAAAATACACAGCTTTTTAAAACTGAATAGTTACATGATATATAACAAATGTATTTATGTATATAAGCACAAGCCAATTAAGATATAGATCATTTCTATCAATTCAGTAAATTCACTTTTGCCCCTTTTATATTTATTACCATAACATCTGGATTAAACCACTGTACTAATTTCTAGAAAGCTTACCTGTTCTAAAATTTCTGATAACTGGAATCATATAGTCTATTCTTTTTTGTCTCTGGCTTCTCTTGTTCAAAATGTTTTTGAGTATCATTAATGTTGCTGCTTGAAACTTGTTGAATGATATTCCATTGTTTCACTTTATCACAATTTAATTATCTATTTATTTATGGAAAGTCATTTAAGTCATTTCAGTTTGGGGCTATGAAGGATTAGCTGCTATGAACATTTGTTTACAAGTCATTTTGTTGGCATTAGTTTTCATTTCTTTTGGGCAAACACCTAGAAGTGTAATTGTCTTGTAATACAGTCAGTGTAGGGTAAACATTGAAACTGTCAAACTGTTTTCTAAAGTAGGTTTCTTGTTTTGTTTTCCTATACTCTGTTGGAGCTCAGGAACCACCACCCTAAAATATGACTGCAGGAGACCAGAATATGCACCCCAAAATATAACTCTTTGGCATATTGAATATTTCAAAATGATTGCACTGAGAAACTACAGACATAAGAATAGCTCTGAAAAGCTGCCCTTTTGTAAAGTAAATTTATGTCTATAAAGGATATTTTTATTAGTAGTCTGTACCTGGAAGAGAGCAACTCAGACAATTTTTATCACCTGAGAACCTTTTATCTGGGTGACAAGGCAACTTTTATTCATCATAAATTTCCTCCCCTCACTCTCCCATAATTCGTCTCTACCATCCCCGAGAAGCCTCAGTCCCTTTCTATAGCTCAAGATGCTATATAAGCTTTAATCATCTAGCCACTTTTCTGAGTCTCATTTTTGTGGGGCTCCCATGAATACATGTAGATGTTTGTAATTAAAAGTGTTCTTTTCTCCTGTTAATCTGTTTTATGTCAATTTAATTCATGGTCCAGTCAAAGCACTTAGGAGGGAAGAAAGACACCATATTTTGCTCCCCTACATTTCTCACCTTTTCAGTTGTACCACATCCTCCTGAACACTTGGAGTTATCATCCTTTTGATTTTATCTACACTGGTAGAAATGAAGTGGGACTACATGCTAGTATTCATAATGCATAAGCCATTTATATGGTGTCATCTGAAAAGCAGATTTTAACTGAAAAAATTGTTTATTGTAATTAAAATGAAGTCCAAATTATCCATTTTTTCTTTTACTGTGATTTTTGCATTTTAAGAAATCCTTTTCTGTCCTAATATATAAAAAAAATCCCTCTGTTTTTTATGAGAAGCTTGCTTGTTTGAACCTTCCTACTGAAGTCTATAATCCATTACCAGTTCATGTTTTTATACATTGTGAGGTTTATAAATGTTCCATATGAAAATCTAGCTGTTACAGTAACATTTATTGAAACATTTGTCTTTCTCGGCTAAATTATTTGGTAACTTTCTTGAAATCAATTGGCTATGTAAGTGTTTAATCTTTCTGGACTATTTTCTGTTGTACTACATTTCTGTTGACCTGCTCATTGATTATTATGCCAGTTTTGCACAATATTGATTACTGTAACCATGTAGTCATTTTTATAATTTTGGTACTATAAGTCTTTTAACTTTGTTATTTTTTTCTTGAAGATTATTTTGGCTGTCGGATTACCTTTGTTTTTCTGCATAACATTGACAATTTGCTTTTCAAAATTTCACACTTTACAAAATTTAAGTCAGAATATAGTTAGGCCTTGACTATTCAATACAAGTATGCTAAGAATTCATTTGAAGTGAAGTGTTTAGTCCATTTACATTTAGTGTAATTACCTATATGGTGAATGTTTTAACACTTCCATTATTATTATTTTTTTTTTGTTTTTCCTTTTCCTTTAATTAGTTGGCTAATTGAGTGTTTTTACTCTTTTATTCAGTCCTCTCCATTAGCTTTTGCTATGCCTCTTTATGTTTTTCTTCCTTTATAGGTTTCTTTTTACATCTTGGATCATTTTTATGACTTGACCTGTAATATAAGAAACTTACAACAGTGAATTTTTATTTACACTACTATGCTTTGTGTTACATTTTTAAAATTGTACATGCACATGCACACACACAAATACACAAAGTTGGAGTTGTAATTTATATGTAAATGTATTTTTATATATAAATTAAAAACTGAACAATACCCATTTTTAGCTTTGTATTGCTTAAAGCAAACACTTTGTACATGTATTAAAATATTTTAAAATACTTTAAAATATTTACTACCCACTTATTTGTCACTTGTAGTTCTTTCTTTCTACAAATGCCAATTTTTATCTGCTATCATTTCCATTCAGAATAAAGGACTTTAATTTTTTATTTATTTATTTTTAATATGAAGATGTTGATGACACATTTACTCAGCTTTTATATACTTGAAATGTCTTATTTTGCTCTGAATTTTTGAGGATACATTCACTGGATATTGAATTCTTTCTCTGAGCATTTTAAATATGATATTCCACTGTCTTCTAGCCTCCTGTTTTTCTAATAAGAAGTCAGCTGTTGTGGTCACTAAGTCATTTTATTGTTTTCTTGAATTTAATAGCTCACTCTCTCTCTATTTTTTTTTTGTTTGCCTTACTATTTTTATTTGCCTATTATTCTCACTATCTTTGGCTTTCAGCATTTTGAAAAGCATGTGCCTAGGTGTATTTCATGTTTATTAGTTTGTTTGTTTGTTTGTTCCATTTTGCATTATTCTGCTTGGTCTTTGGAAACTTATAGTTGATTTTATTGTTCTGTTGGTTAATTTTAGACTAATATTACTATATTTCTGTGTACCCTATTCTATCTCACAGGCCATTTGTTTTTTAAAAAAATACTTTTTACTTTAGAATAGAATATTTTTAGTTTTACAGAAAAGTTGCAAAAGTAGTACTGACTATTCTAGCACACCCCAAACTCAGTGACCCTACTGTTAAGTGCTTACTTTACTATGGTACATTTTTCAGAAGTAATAAATTCACCCTTCACATAGTTTTTTTGTTTGTTTGTTTGTTTGTTTTTTAATTTACTCCTTAAACTAATGTTCTTCTTTTGTTTCAGAATCCCATGCAAGATATCACATTGCATTTAGTCTTTGGCTTTGTAAGGTTTTTCTAGACTATGGCAGTTTCTGGGCTTCCTGTGTTTTTGATGAACTGGACAGTTTTGAGGATGACTAGTCAGGTTCTTAGAATGTCCTTCATTTTGAGTTTATCTGTTGTTTCTCTCATCTTTAGACTAGAGTTATGAATTTTGGGAGTGAGATCACAACACTGCCACTCTCATTGCATCATATCAAGATTACATGAGATATATATTTATCACATGTGACTGATAATGTTAACCTTGTTCACCCAGATGAGGAATTGTTCCCCAACTCTCCCTCTGTTCACACTGTACGCTTTGGTAGAAAGTCATTATGTGAAGACCATACCTTATGAATGGAAAATTATATTTCATCATCTGCAGTGGGAAACAATTTATTCTAATCATTCTTCTCTCTGTTTCAACATGTGAATGATTTCTTTTGATCTTTCTTCAAGTTACTACTAATAGTTTCTTTTGCTCTGTGCTGCTATTAATGGCATACAAAATACTTTTAATTTCAGGTATTATATTTTCTTTCTAAGGTTTCCACCTGGTTCTTTTCAACAGCTTCTAAATTGCTCCTGAAACTGTCATTATTGTCTGGCCTTAAAAACTAATGCCACCTTAAGTGATATTACAAGTGGCACAATTATGGGCCCACAAGGGTGTATTAATGTGGCAGCCTAAGATGGTGCTGGGAGGAAGTAGGGTGGGAGTGTCTGCAAGAACCTTGCCTTAGCCCTTATTGGCCAAATACACGTTTCTGTGCTCGTGAACACTGCGTGATTGCAATAGCTAGGCATTGAGACAGGATGCATGCTCTGGTAACCTTTAAGCTGACTGGAGGATGTAAAAACATCCCTTGCCCATTTGCCTTTAAAAGCAAGTGCTTGTGTGTTAATAAACAGAACTGCTCAACAGAACCCCCACTGCATCTGAGTGTCCTTTAACTGGGCTGGTTGGGGCTGGCGGTGTGCTCGCCTCTCTTTACGGCTCTCTTCCCCCATCTCCTTCCATAGGGGACAGGAGGGAAAGAGGAATCTGGGCCATTTGCTCACCCACCAAAAGGAACAAGGCTAGGGCTGCTCGGGTCGGCCGGCGGCGGACCCGACAATTACTTCACACACTATATTTTTCTTTCTGTAAAAAAATTAATATATATTTAACTCTTTTTGATAATTTTTATTAACTATAATTTATTTTTTTGCATGCCCAATATTTTTGTAGTGTTCTAGACATTGTGTGTTGTGTATTTTTATTTTTTCTCTTATTTATTTCTTTATTTTTATTTTTTGAAACATAATTGATTGTACATATCTGTGGGGTACAGCACTGAATATTGATACCTGTGTGTAATATGTGATGCTCAAATCAGGATAACTAGTATATTCAACATTACACAATATAATCAGTTTTTGTGGCCCTTTACC
Organism: Galeopterus variegatus; assembly: GCF_000696425.1. Taxonomy (NCBI): domain Eukaryota; kingdom Metazoa; phylum Chordata; class Mammalia; order Dermoptera; family Cynocephalidae; genus Galeopterus; species Galeopterus variegatus. The sequence goes on along the minus strand of NW_007730772.1, from coordinate 30,701 downwards.
AATTTCTCTATATTTTTCTGTTAACACTATTGAGTGTTTTTCTACCAGGCAACTAAAATACTAGCAGATAACCTTGAAGTTTTCTTTTTTGGTCACTACTTGGCCAAATCCCTTAGTACTTGGACATGATCCTTGTCTTTAAGGTATAAAACTTTTATTGTTGTCATGGAACTCCTAAATTATTTGCCATGTCCTTTCTACATGGTGATACTTGAACTACAAATATTGTCTTTGATTTAGCAGCAACTGAAATTTCTTCCTTGCTTTTTCCATCTTTCCCTATAGTCCCTATTGTCTTACTCATGCATGAATGTTTCAAGTTCACCCAAGTATTGAGGGGAATTTATATGCAGATTTAGAGGCTTCATCCTCTGTGGCTTCCTCCTTTCTTGTATTCTCAATTTTTAGATTCTTTGGCAGCCCCAAATTATGATTTGACTTTTCAGGTTAATACAGCTATGCTTTCATGCTTGAGGCCAGACTTTCTGAACTATTCAGACTTGGGTGTTTCCTCAGGGGCAAAGTCACTGTTTTATTCAGTGAAGTTTTCTTTGTTTGTTTGTTTGTTTGTTTTTTCTCTCTCTTTTCCCCCAATAAGGTTAAATAGTCCAGCTTCTGCCTGATTTTGCTCACTTTCAAAGGCATCAAAACCATTTTCTAAATATATACTTTGTTCAGTGTTTGGAATTATTGTAGATAGAAAGGTTATTCCCATACAAGCTATTCTGCCTTTTTTGGAAATTAAAATCTATATCTTTACTATATTTTGTCTTAAATAAAGATAGACAATTTTCAATGGACAAATGTGATATGTAGGTAATTATTGTATATAGAAATTTACATTCTTTTTTTTTTTTTTTTTAAAGATGACCAGTAAGGGGATCTTAACCCTTGACTTGGTGTTGTCAGCACCATGCTCAGCCAGTGAGCGAACCGGCCATCCCTATATGGGATCCGAACCCGGGGTGGCCCGGTGGCGCACTGCTACAGTGCACTGCTTGGGAGCGTGGCGGCACTCCCGCCGAGGGT
>NW_007730772.1:26943-27248 GCF_000696425.1 Galeopterus variegatus | reverse complement strand
AGATTTCAATAGATGGAGGCTTATATATTTCAGATCAACACTTGCTGTTAATTAAGCCTTTATGGATCCTGAAACTCTAGGTGCAAATACATGGAAAATCCTCAGTGATAAATTATGTGAGATTTTTCTTCATTCCGTATACTCATCAGGAACACCAGACCTCATTCCATTTTCTACAGACTGTAAAGTAGAGTTAACCAGAGTAACAAGTTGGCAGAGCAAAACACTTTTTTTGGAAACCACGGGCCATATACTGGTGCAGCGAATGATCATAAAGTGATTTGTATGGTCACCATCCTTGTGAT
>NW_007730772.1:23619-24819 GCF_000696425.1 Galeopterus variegatus | reverse complement strand
TGTTACCAGAAGAGAGAAGAAATGTGGCTACTAGAGGAGGGAAAGGGGATGGGGGAGGAGGGAAGTGAGACATTGGTTAATGACTACAAGATTACAGCTAAATAGAAAAAACTAAGTTCAATTAGTGTACAGTTGACCCAGGAATCTATAATTAACAACAATTTACTGCGTGTTATCAAATAACTTGAAGAAAGGAAATCAAACATTCACATCACAAGGAAATAATTAAGTTTTGCAATGATAAATATGCTAATTACCCTGATTAGATCATCACACATTGTATACATGTATTGAAATATAACTCTGTACCTTATAAATATGCACAATCAATATGTTTCAATAATATATTAACTTTAAAAATGGCATTTTATTTTAATATAATGATAAATTTATTGGCCATATATTTAAAAGTATGATTATAACACAAATGTGAAAAACGCATATCCATAATATATAATATAAAACATGTGAGCAGATGATGTATTTAGCTATAAGAAATACAAGAAAAACTTTGTGTAGACTAGAAGAGGTTTAATAGCTATATACATAAACAAGTATATATTAAATAATTTATGAAATGGCCAGAGTCTTCCGCTGATTAGCTGAGTGAACTAGTTCAATTACCTTAACCTTTATGATCCTCAATGTCTCATATGAAATACAGTACAATGAGAAAACAAGATGCAGTACTTGAAATCTAGTGGAAAAATAGACAGGCAATTACAATAGTATACAAAAATAGTGACACATAATATTTACTTAAGGATCAGAAAAGCCTACCCAGAGCAAATAACATCTAAACTTTTTAAAATGTGTCTGATTTAGGTCAGCAAATGAGAGAAAAGGAGTATTAAAGACAGGAAAAATAAATTTTGTACAGTGACAAGAAAAACATAATATAAGCTTAGAAATAGAAAAATAGTTTGACCTTGCTGACGTATATAGCACAAAGGAAGAGGGTTTGAAAAAAGAGGCTAAAGAGAAACAGTAGTCCTTAGCCAGATTTATATAAAATCTGAAATCCTTACTATATCTCATTAACAATTTAACAATGAATCTAAGTGCAACTGGATGCTGTATTAGTCTATTTCTTTCACGTATAGCGAAATACTTGCAAATGGGTAATTTATAAGAAAACAAAATTTATTGCTTACAGTTTCTGAGGCTGGGAAGTCCACTGTCCATCTGGTGGTGGTGACA
>NW_007730772.1:15899-22781 GCF_000696425.1 Galeopterus variegatus | reverse complement strand
TTTTAAAATCAATTTCTTAAAATTAGCCAAGATGTGACCTCTGCTGAAATTAAATACATTACTTATGTCCACTGAAAAACTCAATACACATTGTTGGTAAGGTGAACTCTCTGCTAGGAAATATTTTTCTTCTTTTTACTTCTTCATATTCTTATCTCATTCAAGTCCTACCTCTTCCATTAATCCTTCTTTAACTATTGTCACTTGCATGTCTATCAATTACTATCTAGATCCAGGTCATATAATATCATAATGTTTAGGATGGTGTAATTGGAGACATTAATATTTTACTTTGTTGAAAATTCCATTTGGAATTGCTATAATAACAATAAATGGTTCTTTCCTTCTATTTCACCAGCCCTTCCTCGAAAGTTTTGCGTTTGTTTAGGTGGATGGGAGCAGTGTTTCATTTTTCGGGATTTTTTTCTTTTATGCATTTTTTTACATGTAAAGGGTGTTATCATTGGACATTCTATTTGATTCTCTTGTTGGAGTGAGCAGGACTGAAGCCATGTTGGGACCTAAAACTGCCTGGGCTATAGAGTGGGGGAAGATTTTTAAAAGGACATTTTTTTCTCTCCACTCTTTCTTCCCATCCCCTGACTTTCTTATATTGCTTGCTAAGTAGCAAAACAAGGATGAGAAGCTGATTAGCACTTTGCAAAGGTAACAGTTCTTTCTTTGAGACTTGTAGAGTTTTGAGAAATGATCAAGGCCAATTGACTGGAAGCTGATCTTGGGCACTAGCCAAGTACACTGGCACAAATCAAAATCTTGCAGGGTCCTGAGATAACAGCAAAGATGAGAACAGAAACTAGACAAGGCCTTGATGAGACCATAAATGTGACACACAGAAATGGAGCCCTTGTAACTCACATCTCCTTCTCTACTGTTTTTCACCTCCCACATTCCATTCCCCCAACCCCTCCTTTAAAAATCCCTCAATACTTCTATTTAACATAGTACTGGAGGTATTAGCCAGAGCAATCAGGCAAGAGAAAGAAATAAAGGACATCCAGACTGGAAAGGATGAAGTCAAACTGTCTCTATTTGCAGATGACATGATGCTATATATAAAAAACCTGAAGACTCTATCAAAAAACTTCTAGAGCTGGTTAATAACTTCATTAATGTTTCATGATACCATATAAATACCCCCAAATTGGTTGCATTTATACACTCAAAAAATGAACTAACAAAAGGGAAATAAGGTAAGCCCATTTACAACTATCATTACAAAAATAAAATAGCTAGGGATCAATTTAACCTAGGAGGTGAAAGATCTCTACAATGAGAACTACACACCACTACTGAAAGAAATTAAGAAGACACAAAAAAATGGAAAGATATTCCATGCTCTTGGATTGGAAGAGCTAACATTGTGAAAATGTCTATACTACCCAAAGCCATCTACAGATTCAATGCAATCCCCATCAAAATACCAATGACATTCTTCACAGAAATGGAAAAAAAAAAAAATGTTAACTTTCATATGGAACAAGAAAAGACCTGGAATAGTCAAAGCAATCCTGAACAAAAGAAATAAAGCCGGAGGCATAACACTACCTAACTTCAAATTATACTACAAAGCTATTGTAACCAAAACAGCATGGTACTAGAATAAAAATAGATACTCAGACCAGTGGAGTAAAATTGAGAACCCAGAAGCCACCCAGCAGGCTTACAACCATCTGATATTGGACAAAGGCAACAAAAATCTACACTGGGAAAAAGACTGTCTCTTCAACAAGTGATGCTGGCAAAATTGGAAATCCATATGCAGAAGAATGAAACTAGGTATACACCTCTCACCATATACTAAAATCAACTCAAAATGGGTTAAAGACTTAGGTATAAGACCTGAAATGGTAAAATTACTAAGGGAAAATATAGATGAAACACTTCAGGAACTAGGTCTGGGCACAGACTTTATGAACGTGAGCCCTAAAGCACAAGCAACAAAAGAAAAAATAAACAAATGGGACTATATCAAACTAAAAAGTTTCTGCACAGCAAAGGAAACAATCCACAGAGTGAAATGACAACCTACAGAATGGGAGAAAAATTTTTGCTAAGTATGCATCTGACAAAGGATTAATATCCATAATGTACAAGGAACTCAAGCAATTACACAGGAAAAAAATCAAATAACCCAATTGAAAAATGGACAAAGGAACTGAATAGACATTTTTCAAAGAAAGACATACAAATGTCCAACAGGTACATGAAAAAATGCTCAATATCACTAGTCATCAGGGAAATGCAAATTAAAACTACATTGAGATACCACCTCACCCCAGTAAGACTGGCTATAATCAAAAAGACATTGACAAATGCTGGTGAGGGTATGGAGAGAAGGGAATGCTCCTGCACTGTTGGTGAGACTGTAAATTAGTACAACCACTATGGAAAACAGTATGGAGGTTTCTCAAACAACTACAGATAGATCTTCCATACAATCCAGCAATCCCACTGCTGGGTACATACTCAGAGGAATGGAAATCATCTTATCGAAGGGATACCTGCACTCCCATGTTCATCACAGCTCTGTTTAAGATAGGAAAGATGTGAAACCAACCTAAATGTCCATCAATGGATGATTAGATAAGGAAACTGTGGTGTATATACACCATGGAATACTACTCTGCCATAAAAAAGAATGAAATACTCCCACTTGCAACAACATGAATGATCCTGGAGAAACTTATGTTGAGTGAAAGAAGCAAAGCACAAAGGGATGAATACTGCATGTACTCACCCATAAGTGGGAGCTAAGAGAGAAAGAAGGAAGGAAAGAAAGACCACAGTTTTGCATTGGACTTGCAGAGGCAGAGAACATACCTAGGGCTACAAAGTGGAGTGGGGGGGAAGAGGAGGGGGAGGGAGTTGGGAATAATTGGGTGGGGGACATGGATACAAATGCGATTTGTGGTAATGGACATGCTGCCGGTATGAATGTAGCTTTCACATCTTGGGCACAAGGGGTGACAATCAGCTTTTTATCTCATGAATATTCATAACCAAAAAAAACCCCCTCAGTAAATGAAGTCTTTGAGATGGGATAGCCTACCATATCCTTCAGCTGAATACATCTGTTTTTCTAAAACCAATCGTATGACTTCTGAGGATTTTTTTCTTTCCTTCTCAAAGGGGTGGGCACTGTGTAACTTCATCTACTTCTATGGTTTTATCAACCATCATGATTTTAAATTCTAGGTCATGCATTCTACAATATCCTAAATATCTGTGCTCAAAAATGGACTTCAAACCAAACATCATTTTTCTCTCCAAATTTTATCTTCCTCACTGATTCTTTTTTATTGTAGAATGATATGAGCTACAAATGTGGATGTTATTCTTTATTTTCTCAAATACTTCAACCCATACATCAAATTTGTCAACAAGTTCTGTTGATTTTTTCTTTAGAACATCTCATGAATTCAAACCTCCTTCATTTTCATTGTCTTACACTATGTGTCATTATTTTCTGCCTTAACTTTTCCTCCTGATTGTGAGCCCCCATTAATTCCTCAAATCATTTCGTTTTGTTTTCTCATAACCTCTCAAAGGTCTCACTGCCAACATTTATGCTGCCACCAGACTGACCTTTCTAAAATAGAATTTGCATCATGTCTTTTTTTCTATTTTAATTTTTTTAGTTGGGGTTGGTTTAGTTTAGGGTAGAACATGCACACGCATGTGTGTGCACACACACATAGTTTTAACATGACCTCACTTCTGACTATTCATTTGTCAATTCTACATTGTTTTTCCCCAAACATTCTAGCTACCTTGAACAAACTAAACGTCTTTAAATATATGAATATATATTTCATAAGCTTTTAGTCTTTTCCTTCTATCATATCTTTAACCTTATAATGATTTTTTTTATCCTCACTAATGAAGAAGGGCGAAAGAAGGGCTTACTCCTTCTTCTTATGTAGCCTTCACAGAATGCCATAAAACAATACCGTTCATATCTTATCAATCAGTATTTAATTACATAGACATGCTTATCTTTAAAGAAGTCAAGAAAATATAATCCTTAGTCCTGACTGAAACGCAATGAGTTTTTTTTTTTTAATAAAAAGGAAATTTAATAATGGATACAGAAACAGGTAACTAGAAGCATTTCCATAATTTACTCCTTTGGATGCATAAATATTCAGAAATATGCACTGATCCATGTAATAGCAGAAGATCCTCTTCCCTGAGAGAAAAAAACAATCAACCAATTACTGCATCTAGCTCAAATTCTTGAAACTCTAAGTGAAGTAAGAATCTATTTGTCAGGTCTTCATGTAGCTATTTGTGGTATAGCAAACTATAAATTAAATGCTAATTAAATTGCACCTCACACATAGAGGACAGCAAAAAGAATCCCTATAGTGAAAACTCCCATGTGAGGAAAGAAGATTAAAAACACAGAAGTACCTACAAATTAAGTTTATGGGTAGGAGTGGTAGAGACTCCATGAATTGGAAAGAGAATAGGAAAATTTGGGGTCCATTTTGCAGCCTCTCCTTCCACTCCCTCGGAGGGACTTGCTTGTCCTCATCCTCTCTGCCCATATCTGAGGTGGGCATGGGAAAGTACACACTACTTACGGGGTTCACGGCTTTGGCAGTGAACTTTTTATTAATCTGAGTGAAGAAGCTCTGATGCTCTTTTAAACATTTAACAGTTTGATTTGTTTCTGGCCAGGATGGTGTTTCTTTGTCACTATTAATTTCATCAAAAATCCAATGAGCTTCTAGTCTATTTACTGTTTATAAGTTCCACAGATATTTTTGACAGTCATACCTTTTATAAGATATTGGTTTTAAGACTTTAATATCTTTATTAATATTATTTTGAATATATACACAAGGTTTCTAGAGCAGAGGAGATTATTATTATTTACTTGCTACAGATAATAACTGTGGTGTTCCCCTGTGGCCCATACTTATACAATGAGGTCATGAGATCTCAACAGCTGGCACCTTCCATGTGCAGGATCTTTATTGTAGGAAAAGAACCCTGATAAAATAAATCTTAATGTTTATATAGGAGAAAAAGTTGTCCTTTCTTCCTGCCCCTAATACCCTTTCTCCCTGTATGGGAAGGGTGTGGTTACTATAATACATTGGAATGTAAGTTTCCCTTGAAAAAAGATAAGACCAATGTCCCCAGCTTTATAACCCACAGTGTCTCATGGTCCCAAGTTTTATCCTTGCTATGGAATGTAAGTCTCCCTTGAAAAAAGATAAGACCAATGTCCCCAGCTTTATAACCCACAGTGTCTCATGGTCCCAAGTTTTATCCTTGCTATGATTTGAATGTCCCCCCAAGCTCATGTTGGAACTTAACCTCATATAGTGGTGAAACGAGGGACCTTTAAGATTTGATTGGATAATGAGGGCTGTGCCCTCACGAATCCATTCATGGAGTAATAGGGTTGATGATTTAAGGCCTTCTCATGGGTATGGTCCTGAGGGCATTATAAGGAGAGCAAGTGAGAAGGTTAGCTCTCTGACAGGCCATTCTTACCATGTGATACTCTGGTCACCATGGGACTCTATATGGAGTTCCCACCAAGTAGGCCTTCACCAGATGTGTTCCCTGATCTTTGGACATACCAGGCTCCAAAACTGTAAGAAATGAATTTAATTTCCTTATAAGCAACAGAAAAGTAACTAATACAATGCCCCCTTTAAATATCCTTCCCAGGAAGTAAAACTCTCTGGAGTTCCCATTAGCTAATCTGTCATAAATTAACTTCGAGGGAGCCCAGGTCCTAAGTTTCAATAAAAATTCCTTCAAAATTCCTAACAGTTCAGAAGCATAAGACATATCTTCTTTATAGTTTCACAGATTTTATATTTGAACATTACTATTTCATATTACTTGCCTGTATATTCTGCTTATCAATCTAGCCCTTGAATTAAGTGTAGGTATCTCATGACCATTTAAAACAATCGTTTGAATGAAAAACCAATACATCAACCAGTTTCTTCCTCAAAAGACTTATAACCAGTCTCTTAAGACTTTCTGGCTTTAATTTGGATGACATGGAGAAAGATCCTGAGGCTCTAATAAAGTATCAATTTATTTAAACTAATATTTGTGACTGCAGTCCAGGAAAACACCACCAATTTGCTTTGGGGAGTGCTTTTGAACCAGCAGAACTTTAGCATATTTATAATCTCAGAAAAGTGAAGAGTGAGGGGGAAAAAGGGGGACAGCCCCTTAATCAGTAATTCATTTTACCTTTGGTTACACAGCATTACATAGGTTAGAGATTGTTTCTTTGTTGCATCCCCAGTACATATGTATGCGTAAGGTTCAAAACATATATTTTCAGTACTCCTAAATTAATACATAGACTCTCTAGGTGTCAATAGGTCTATTTTTAGATTAAAATAGTCTTATGACAATTCTAGAACGTGGAGATGTGGCTGTTGCCCCATTCCAGATTCCCCCACGGCTTTTAGGAATTTAGCTGATTTCTGGTTTACCAATCTGATCTTATCTGTTTCATAGGTATTTAAAGATAAAAAATTGCAAGCACACACCAAATCTTATCGTGACAGTTATCCTGACAACTTCAGAAATGAAGGCTCAAAGACCCAGGCGAAAATTGTCCATTTTTATGTTTAGGTTTGATAAAGAAGAAACAGGTCTGTAGACATGTGATTGAATGAAAAGATCTAATGGTGATAGACTGAGGGGGGAAACCCAGCAAGGACTCTCTGATCAGATTCTTCTTGGCCTCTCTATATAGCCTTCCTTTCTCCTGAGTATAGGGTAGAACCCCTCCTGGAATAAGAGTCTTGTGACCTATTATCAGATGAGGTAGGTCAGGGACTTTCTTTATGACCAGCTCCTACAGAAAGGTGGGGG
>NW_007730772.1:14295-15714 GCF_000696425.1 Galeopterus variegatus | reverse complement strand
GGGGGAAGGTTTGGGTAATATTTCTAGGTTTTATGGCTTGCTTTGAGGGAGAGTATTTCTAGTTTCTATGACCCTTCAAGGGGAAGAAGAATTCTAGTTTCTATGACCTGTTTTGGGAAGAAAGGGGACAAGAGAAAAAAGGGCAAGAGAAGTTCAGGAAGACATTTTGCTTCTGAGGCCCTTTTGATGTTCTTCAATTCAAAGTACTCAGAATGTCAAAGTGCAAGACTTTGGGGTATTGTTATCTAAGCCCCAACAATAGGAATGGAGGAAGATTTCCAAGATATAGCAAGTTACCTGTAAAATGTTTTATTACAGATAAGTAAAGCTTCCCAGCTTTTCAGCCTACAAAATTTATTACCATTGCCTCTACTGGCTCAAATCCTCTATTTAGCCAGATTTAATTTTAAAGTTTTGTTACTTTAAACACTTTACTTTTAGATAAAAGATAAAGTATCAGTTAAGATTAGGTTTGGGGCTGTTCAATTAGCTCAGTTGGTTAGAGCATGGTGTTGTAACACCAAGGTCAGGGGTTCGGATCGCCATCCCCATACAGAACAGCTTCCAAAAAAAAAAAAAAAAAAGTATACAAGATTAGGTTTAGATCAGAGTAATACAGACATAAAGATAGTAGCATGAACATGCCAGTCAGGAAAGTAGTTCAAGGCTGGTGTGTTGGCTCCATGAGGTAACCAGAGATACAGATTCAGTCTCGTTTTGGTAAACCTTCATGACCTTCATCTTCAAGGCCATCTCCTGCGCTAAGATGGCATCTGGTGCTTGAGGCATTGAATTTGTATTCGAGGCAGCAGATATGAGAAAAAAAGGCGAAAGCTTATTCTTTCCCTTGCACACAGTTTCACTTTATGTCATCGGCCCTTTCAGTTACATCATGCCAACTTTCAAGAAGACTGAGAAATGTGTTACTATAACAGTTAGTATTATAACCCTGAAAAAATTTAAGCTTTCCTTATTGAGTAGAAAGAAACAAATCCAGCAGTTTCTTCCACAATTAAAAATTAAATTCTGTAAAACTTGAGGAATTTCAGAACTATCTTCCATTTTTTTTTAATACCAGACTCTGTGGTTAAATGCAAGAATTTAGCAAATTATGGTTAGGCATTTGTTGATGTACTTATTGCTTAGAAATCTAAATTTGTATTCTTGATATTAATTATTATTTTTTAAATAGGTTATTTCCCAATAACTCATTTGTTACTTATTTGGTTATTCATTTATGGTCAGTTCTAATTCAGGCTAGATATTTAAACTTCAGAGTTATCAGCATATGAAGGATAATTTTAAACCTTGAGACTGAATGGGATAATCATGAAAAAGAAGATAGATAATGAAGAAAAGAGGTATAAGGACTGAAGCTGGGGACACTATGCCATTAGAGGTCAGAAAAAAACTAAAGTT
>NW_007730772.1:13368-14256 GCF_000696425.1 Galeopterus variegatus | reverse complement strand
GAGGTATAAGGACTGAAGCTGGGGACACTATGCCATTAGAGGTCAGAAAAAAACTAAAGTTTTTGATGGTGAGAAAAAGATAATGAAGTAGAAGGAATATGGAGAGAGTGGTTCCTTCAAGTGACATTCAAATTTATTAGGGAGTGGCACTGAGAGGGCAAAAGGTATGTCCTGAATATTTATCAGTGGATTTGACAATGTGGCAGTTATCCGGACAAAAACTGTTTTTGTGGAATGCTGAAGACAAAACATTTCTGGAGTGACTCAAGAGAAAATGGAAAGAGGAAAATTGCAGGCAATGGATGTACAGAAACTTTTATATGAAAAAAAAAAAAAATCAGAAAGAAGAAATGTTAGCTGGAGGGCATTGTGGAGCCAAGAGATTAAATTAGGGCATCCTTTTCTTTCTTAGTTAGGATATATTAGAGTTAAGGTAATTGATCCAGTAGGTAGGAAAACAGTGAAAGCAAGGAGGTGCTTGCCAGAGCCATGTTTATGTGGAGACCGGTAGGCATGGGGCTTGATATACAAGTGAAGGAGTGGATGGAAATACATAGTTCATCCATCGAATATAATTAGATTCAGACACTAGGACATCAAAATCTGTCCAAAGCGAAATATGCCTAAAATTGTGCCATGTCATTATATTCATTTCCTAGGGCTGCCATAACAGACTTCCACAAACTTTGTGGCTTTAAACAACAGCAATTTATTCTCTCAGTTTTGGAGGCCAGAAGTTTGAAACAAAGGTGTGGTCAGGGCCATGCTCCCTCTCAGTCTCTAGGGCAGAGATTTTTTCAGAATACTTCCTTGCCTCTTCCTATCTTCTGGTGGCCCCTGCAGTCCGTGGCACACCTTGTTTTACAGCTGCATTACTTTAACCTCCAC
>NW_007730772.1:10500-12325 GCF_000696425.1 Galeopterus variegatus | reverse complement strand
TGTCTGTTATAAGAGCACTTAGATCTAAATTCACCCTAATTCAGTATGATTTCACCTTTAATCTTAACTACATCTGCAAAGACTATTTCCAGTAAGGTCACATTTTGACATTTTGGGTAAACATGAATTTGGGTGTATATACAACCCACTAAAGTCACTTATACCCAACTATCATTTTTACTATTCTTTTGATAGAAAATATTTTTCCATATCAAATTTGGTAAAAATAATATTTACCCCATTTGTAAGTATTACTTCCTTATTATCATAACTGAGGTGCGATACCTTCTGCCAGGACCCTGGTAGTACATTTATAAGGAAATAATATTCATTCCTTGGAGTTAATATCTTGTCAGTTACATTAATTATAGCAATTGTGTGCAAAAGGTCATCTTTTAATTGATGTGAGTTTAGTAGTAAATAGCAATTTCCAGCAATGGAAATGAAGCAATGTTTTCTGAAATAGATCAGTCTGATACAATTGAATAGATTATCTAGACCTTATTTATTCTTGGTTGAGGATCCAGCAGAATGTTTTCAGTAGTGAAGAACATTGAAATATTCTCTTTTAATGACGATTCTTTTCCAGCCAACATCTGTTAACTAGGATAATCAGCATCCTTTGCAAATGATGTTTCTAAATGTTGGTTGCACACACACACAAACACAAGCACACTATATTGTATAATGTATGATGTGCAACATAGAATACATAAGATGTATAAAGTTAAGTCCAGTTATACAAAGATTAGAAAAAATCCAATATCCATTAATGTATATAACCCTTTAACTAATATCAAGTATCTTGAGTAATTTATCATAAAAACTCTGAGAAACCAGTTAACATTGAGTATACACTGTTTTATTGGAATGAAGGTTTGAAGCAATCGTTTATTAATCAAGAAAATTATCCCAGACCTTCAGTTAGGAATGATCTCCTTTTTCTTAACATGGAAATTATAACCCATAGTATAAATACATAATGTTAAATATGCACATTTATTTTTTGCAAACTTTATTTTTTCAATTTAATGTTTTAGACTCTTCAACTGCAGTAAGTAGCAAGATTCTATATTTTATCCTGCATTCCTTTTAGCTCCAAAGCACTTACAGAGATATAGCAAGTACTGAAGAAAAACAAACACTTATTTCTAAAAGTGTAAGAAAAGAGTAAATCATTTAAAAATGTATACTTAACACCGTACAATGTACTGTATTTCAACTGAGCTTGGAAATAGCCTAGCCACTTCTATAATTTCAAGATAGTAATAATATATATGGCTCAGATTGATATGATACTACTTGTTAAACTAATTTAATGTAAATTAATAAAACTAAGACTTCCTTCTAGGCTATTAAGAAGCCTGGAATAATTAATTATAGGGAAAGAAACTGTTTAAACATGTTAACATATTTTCCTTCAGAAATGTTGCATAACTAAAATTAGGGTTAAATGGAGACAATTTGTCAAGATAACCAATACACAGACATTTTCCTGCTAATAATATTTTGAATTAGGTGACAAGGACATTTCTATAAGCAGTTCTAATAATAAATACATATATCGAAGGCCTAAAAGGAAACATATTGCACTTGGTAAAATTAGGCAACAAGCCTAAAAGAGATATAACGTGCTTTTCCTCACCATTTGCTTTGCTCTTATTATATAGTCAATTTAGTCAGAGATACATAGGGTGTTCATTTACAGCAGGATACTAATTTCTTTAAACCAAATAGAGTAACTTTGCTACCAAAGAGAGATACCAAAATAGAACTTTATTATTGGCACTTTGAAGAGAAAGAAAGGGAGAGAGATGCAAAACCT
>NW_007730772.1:7461-9761 GCF_000696425.1 Galeopterus variegatus | reverse complement strand
TTTTTTTGAAGGGCAACTTTTCACAGATTTCAATCACTATCTCCTTTAAGCCAGGGAATTCTCATTCTACCAGCCAATGAATTACCTTGACTAAGACTACTTCTGGCATTTTCTCAAGGACCTGCAGTGCTCATTCTGGCTGTACTATATCCCACAGTGTGGGCAGATGGCTCCAAAAATTGACTAATGCAGACAGCAGTGGTCTCTTTTGACATGTTGTGAATGGGTGATACTTCAGACCAAAAATAATGTTTTTTTTTTCTTTTCCCAATCTCAAATGTAAGAAGTTCTTATCAAGTGTTCTTCATAGAGGGTAATATCTCTTCCTTTTCAGAAATCCTGCTTCTTTTCAGAGTTAGTGATACTATGCTGGGGAAAAAAATCCTTTTAAGCACTATATCCTCAGGACAGAAAGAGGCTACAAAGTCAAGGTACCGTGAAGTAATTATATATTATAAAAATGCATTTGTATTCATATGGTTTTATGGATCAAGATATTACAAATTTCAGTAGTTAAAAAAAGCCAGACAATATTTTCCTTGAAAAAAAAACGAGTCCTGAAAAACTAAAATGTGCTGTACAACTCTCCACCTTGAAAGTGTATATCAACAGCAATATAATTGACATAAATTAAGTTTGACATGTAGCTCAAAGAATGCATAAAAATACACACTTCTGCTTTCACAGTGTGTATGAAGGTGTGCATACAATCATAATAGAATAATCTATAAACTGCATTCCATTTATTTCTTTAATCTACAAAATTTACTGAGGGACAAAGAGATTAAGGAGTGGTCACATCTATGCAGAGATGTTATGAGACAAGTAGAATCACATGGTTAGATGTATTTATGAGAAAATGTGGGAACAGCAAATGAGGTTAAGGATTACATAATTTCAAAATAACCTCATGTAAAAGAGAAGTCAGAAAAAACAAAACCCATAAATCTGTTCTTCAAAACCTCTTTTCATTTGACTTCAAGGAATAAATTACACATACACTATTTGGGAAAAAATAAGTTAATTTCTTTTTTATTTTCACATTTTAAAATCTTTATAACTTTTTTTAGAATAATATAAAGAATTTACAATGTCAGTAGCCCGATCCATGAGTAATATCACAAAAGCAGAGACATTGTTCAGAGTCTCAGCATCAAATATCATTCAAATAAATAATTAACAAAGAGTTACAGAAAAAATATCATGTGTAATGCACCTGAGATTTCTCCAGCAGTGTATGCGAGAGGTGTCTTTTTTAAAGATTGTCAAGATTAAGCAAAATCTATTCAAAAAATATAGTTTTGAGTTACTACTGCACCAGAGAAATTTGAACTTTCCACACCTATATTTTCAAAAATGATGCAGTGTTTTTCAGATCAACAGTAATTAGTGAATGAATAAAGAAAAATCTCATTCCTCTGGTGAGTAAAAGAACCTTACTTAAGTAAGGCTTAATTCAATACTTCTAACTGAAGTAACTTTGAAATGAAGTAGCAGTAAGCAATTGGGATCCTCTGAAGACAGTGAAGGAAGATGCAGAACACAGAAACACAGAAGTCTAGACACAGTGAGGACTATTGCACTGGCTGATCCACAGTCTCATGTCTCTGAGTTCCACTTCCCTATCACCAGCATTCTACCTGCTTATAAGCATTCAGGTACCCCGCTACTTCTTGACAAGAGACTAAGCGAGTCCAGTCACTTCTTGGAGACACCTAGACTGTGAAAGATTCTTACCAATGTCCTGCTCCCTTGTGTTCATTACAGCACCACCACTCTCCACAGAAGCCCCTCTTTTAAGAGTCTGAGAATTATGAATGTCCAATTGTGTCTACTTCCCACACACTCAATTTAAACCCAATATTTAATATTCATTTAAATAGTTTATTAATATTTTGTTATTATAAGGAATGTTACTATTAAATTTCTTGTGTATGTAACTTTATGTTAACATGAAAATTTTCTCCAGGGTATATACCAAGAAATAGATACACGGGATCATAGGGGACGTATCATGAAGTTTAATAAGATAAAGAAATCAGTTTCCCATACCAACCAGCTGCCAAAACAAAAAATAGATAAACAAAATTATTTCTCAAGGTAGTTGTGTGAAATCATATGCTCACCCATAGAGTTTACGATTCCTCAATGCTCCGTATCATTATTGATATTTAGTATTGTCCAACTTTTTATTGTTTTGCCAATCAAATGAATGGAAAATTGGGAAATTTAAGAAATTATGAAGTGGCTCTTTACGTTTTTCCCAAAAAAGAACCTCAAATATTTGCAATAACTCTTAT
>NW_007730772.1:2237-7379 GCF_000696425.1 Galeopterus variegatus | reverse complement strand
AGAGACTAAGCGAGTCCAGTCACTTCTTGGAGACACCTAGACTGTGAAAGATTCTTACCAATGTCCTGCTCCCTTGTGTTCATTACAGCACCACCACTCTCCACAGAAGCCCCTCTTTTAAGAGTCTGAGAATTATAAATGTCCAATTGTGTCTACTTCCCACACACTCAATTTAAACCCAATATTTAATATTCATTTAAATAGTTTATTAATATTTTGTTATTATAAGGAATGTTACTATTAAATTTCTTGTGTATGTAACTTTATGTTAACATGAAAATTTTCTCCAGGGTATATACCAAGAAATAGATACACAGGATCATAGGGGACGTATCATGAAGTTTAATAAGATAAAGAAATCAGTTTCCCATACCAACCAGCTGCCAAAACAAAAAATAGATAAACAAAATTATTTCTCAAGGTAGTTGTGTGAAATCATATGCTCACCCATAGAGTTTACGATTCCTCCATGCTCCGTATCATTATTGATATTTAGTATTGTCCAACTTTTTATTGTTTTGCCAATCAAATGAATGGAAAATTGGGAAATTTAAGAAATCATGAAGTGGCTCTTTACGTTTTTCCCAAAAAAGAACCTCAAATATTTGCAATAACTCTTATATAGATAGACTAAATATATAAGCTTTTTGAACAGAATGGCAGTTATTTTGTTGTTCTATTACATGTGTGCATGCATAAAATACACATATAGTGCATCTATATACTCACAAAGATATAGGTATACATTCAACACACAGATATATGTATTCAACATTTCATATCTGAACTTAGTAATAACATTTTTTGTTTCTTTATAGTCCCCATGGAGTTCAGTTCTTATGCATTCTCTAAGGCAGAGGCAGAAACTGAAGAAATTAAGCAAGATATCAAGTTGAAAAGACCCATCACAAATATTACTTTCAATTTCATGAAAAACTCAAAGAAAACATTTAAATTTTTCCAAGATAAATAAAAGATACATCAATATAACTCACCCTTGAAGGAGTTTAAGCGTGCAAGAGAGAACATGCGAGTATTCATCTGGTAAGTTGGTCAATCATAATAATAGCTTAGATTTTTTGTAGGTGTCAAAATTTGCAAAACATATTTGCATAGATTTTTAACCATCATGATACTTGAACCTCTGAGTTATCAGGAGGCATTTAACGTTCCCCTTTAGAGTTAAGGGAACAGAATTTCAGACAGGTTAAATGAGTTTCAGGATCACATAGTTTATAAGCATCAGTTTAAAATCTATCAACTCTCTATCAAGTGTTATTGAAATATAATTTACAAATCATAAAATTCACCCTTTTAACTTGTATAATTCAGTGGCTTTAAGAATATTCACAGAGTTGTGCAATCATCACCACTATCTAATTGTAGAATGGTTTCATCACCCAAAAAAGAAACTCCACACACATTAGCAGTAACTCACTATTCCCTCTGCCGCAAGCCCCTGGAAACCATTAATCTGCTTTCCATATACATGGATTTGCATATCTGGGTCATTTCATATAGATGAAATCTTACAATACATGGTCTTCTGTGGCTGGCTTCTTTCACTTAACATAATGTTTTCAAGTTTTACCCATGTCATAGCATCTATCAATACTTATTTTAATTTTTATTGATTAATGATATTTCATTGTAGAGATATATCATATTTTGTTTATCCACTCATCAGTTGGTGGATATTTGGATGCTTTCTACTTATTGGCTATTATGAATAATGTTGGTATGAACAAGTGTTTGTGTGGATGTATGTTTTCATACCTAGGAGTAGATTCCTGTGTTACATGGTGTTTTGTACTCTTTTCTGAGGTGATCAGTCAGGTGTGACCACAAGAGGAGACAGAGGAAAGGCACAGGGAAAAAAAAGTTCGGTATACTCACAGATCCTAGAGACAGGAGGTGTGGCATGCAACACCACACACACCATGCTGGGCAACTTGGGGAAGACACCAGGGTGGTCAGGTGGCAGAAGACAGGAGCAAGTGGAAAGCATTAGGCCACTGCCTTTATTGGGGTTTCACAGGAAGGCAAGACAAGGCAGGTGAACAGTTTAGAATTGCATAGTTTGAATAATTTTGGCAGGATTTGGGCTTTGGTGTTTCTTAACTGCCTGACACCTGGCCCTGAGATGATATCGCCCTTTGGAGTGTACTGGGGAGAGATAGAAGAGGTGGATTGGTTAGTTTGCACATGAAAGATATGCTCTTGGCAGGGCTCTTTGCTACCTTCAAGAATTGGCTGGCCCTGGAAGGGGCAGTTTCTTTCCAGCCAGAAAGGTTGATTTTGTTTTGTTTTGTTTTAAGATGTCAAAACATCATAATATATATAAAAAAGAAAGTATGTACATAGATCAATACATATGGTAACTATGTTTTTCAAAATGGCTGCAACATTTTACAGTTTCACAGCAAAAAAAAAAAAAAAACAAATACTGCAATTTCTTTACATCCTCACCTATTTTATTGCCTAACTTTCTTATTTTAGCTATCCTAGTGGGTATGAATTGATGTTTCAGTGTGGTTTTTGACTTGCATTTACCTAATGACTAATGATGTTGAGCATTTTTTCACATGCTTATTAGTAATTTGTGCATTTTCTCTGGAGAAATATCTATTGAATTTGTTTGCTATTTTTTAATGGAGTTATAAAAGTTTTTTTATATGTTCTGGGTAAACTAACCATATCAGAAATATGATTTGCAAATAACTTATTCCATTCCATTGGCTTTCCTTTTATTTTATTGATTATTTTATTTACCAATATTGCACTCTTAACACTAGGAAATCATTTGATCCTTAAACAAAGGATGTTTTTTTTCCATTTGTTTTGATCTTCTTTATCTTTTTTCAACAATATTTTGTAGTTCTCAGCTGTAAGTCTTGCTTTTCTTTGTTAAACTTATTCCCCAAAAATATGATTATTTTTATCATATTGTAAATTAAATGGCTTTCTTTATTTTGTTTTTGGATTGTTCATTGCTAATGTAAAGATATACAGTTTCTGTGTGTATACTGATTTTGTAAACTGAAACCATACTGAACTTAAGTATTAGTTATATTACTTTTTCAGTAGATTCCTTAGTATTTTCCGTATAAAGGAATATGTCATCAATGAATAAACATCATTTTTCTTTTCCTTTCCAATCCAGATTCTTGTATTTACTGTTCCTAACTAATTGCCTTGGCTAAAACATACAGTACAATGTTGAATATAAATAAGAGCAGACATCCCTGTCTTACTCCTGTTTTTACAGTGACAATATCCTTCACCAGTAAATATGATGTGAGCTACAAATTTTTCATACATGAAATTTATCAGTTTGAGAAAGTTCTCTTTTATTTCTACCTTGAGATTTTGATGATGAAATGTTTTGGGATTTAGTCCAATGCTTTTCTTTTCTCCTGAGATGACCATGTATTTTTTTGTCTTCTGTTCTACTAATATGGTTTACTACACTGAGTGATTTCTGATGTTAAACCAACTTTGTATTGCTGCAATAAATTCCATTTGGTTGTAGTGTATAATCTTTTGTATATGTTGCTGGCTGCTTTACTAGTATTTTTATGGTGAGAAATTTTGCATCTGTTTTCATGGGGATATTGGTTTGTAGTTTCCTTCTTTTTTTTTGCATGGGATTTTATTGGTAGAGTTTGAAGCAATATAAAACTGGCCTCAGAGATTGGATTGAGAAGTTTTTTCTTCTCTTCTATTTTTTGGAAGAGTTTGTTAAAGATTATAGTTAATTCTTCTTTAAAATTTGGTAGAATTCCCTAATGAAACTGTTGGGTTTGTGCTTTTCTTTGTGAGAGGTTTCTTGTTTTTATTTTTTATTTATTAGGTCAGTTTTTTACTTATAATTCTATTTGTATTTTCTATTTCTTCTTAAGTCAGTTGTGGCAGTTTGTGTCTTCCCAAGAAATTGTTCATTGCATCAATGTTACTTAATGCATACATAAATGCAGTTATGATTTTAATAATATGAACTTCTGCCCTTCCTTTCTGGTCAGTGTTACTTAAGGTTTATCAATTTTATTGACCTTTTCAAAGAACCAATTTTTGATTCTGTTGATTTTCTTTATTGTTTTCTATACTTCATTTCCTTTATTTTTCTCTATCATTTATTATTTAATTTCTTTTGCTTGCCTTGCATCTAGTTTTCTTTTCTTTTTTCTTTCTTTTTTTCTATTTTCTTACTGTGTAAGTTTAGTTTAATGATTTGAGATCTTTCTCTTTTTTTAACATAGATATTTACACCTATAAATTTCCTCTAAGAATTGCTTTAGCTAAATGACATAAGTTTTGGTACGTTGTTTCTTCATTTTGTTCAAAGTATTTTCAGATTTCCCTTGATTTCTTCTTTGACTGCTTTGTTATTTTGGAGTGTTGTGCTTAATTTACAAGTATTTTTGAGTTTCCTGAATTTTTATTTATTTTTTACAAATTTCATACTTAATTACATTTTTATGAGAAGGCATACTTTCTATAATTTCACTCTTTGTACATTTATTTAAGCTTGTTTTATGGCCTAACATATGCTTGATCCTAGAGCATGTTTCACATGCTCTTGACATAAATGTTTATTTTATTGTTAGTGGGAATATTATAAGTTAGTTGATAGTGCCATTCAAGTCTTCTATTTTACTGTTGATATCTGTCTAGTAATTGATTCTATTATTGGAAGAGTTGTATGAGCTTTTATTGCTTAATTGCCTATTTTTGTTTCAATTCTGTCAGGTTTTGTTTCATGAACTTGTGGTTGTATTGATTGGTAAATATATGTTTATAAGTTTTTAATCCTCACGATGGATTGAACTTTGGCTATTATAAAATGTCCTTTATCTCTAGTAACAATTTTTGTATTAAAGTCTATTTTGTCTAATATTGGCACAACATCTCATCCTCTCTTTTTATTACTGTTTTCATGATTTCCTTTTCTCCATCCTTTCACTCTCAACCTATTGGTGTATCCAAATATAACATGTGTCTTTTGTAGACTATTTCATTCAAATTGTTGCTTTTTGGTTGGGATTATTAGTCCTTTTAAGTTTAATGTAATTCATTGATAACATATGGTTAAAGTTGCCATTTTGCTATTTTTAAATGTATTTTTTGTTGTTCACATTTTCT
>NW_007730772.1:0-1770 GCF_000696425.1 Galeopterus variegatus | reverse complement strand
CCTTTTTTTTTTTTTTCCTTAATAGTAGTTTCCCTTGGGATTGCAAGCAATATCATGCTTTACAACAATCACAATCTAGTTAATGCCAACTGGATTAATGCTAACTCAATTTTAACAGTATACAAAAACTTTGCTCTGATATAGTTCTGTTTCCTCCTCTGCCTTTGTGCTTTGACTGACATACAAATAACATGCTTACATATAAACCCATCCAAACAGTTTTACAATTATTCCTTTAGGCACATCTCTTTTAAATCAAATGGAAAGAGGAAAGCATTATAAACAAAAATATGTTTATGCTCTCTTTTATATTTACCTATGTAGTTTCTTTTACCCATACTTTTATTTCTTTATGTGGATTTGAGTTATTGACTTGCATCCTTTGAGTTTAGTCTGAAAGATTTCCTTTGTTATTTCTCATAGCACAGGTCTGCTAGTGACAAATTCTGTTTTTTAATTTATCTGGAAGTGATTTAATTTGTTCTTCCTTTTTCACAATTCTTTTATTTATTTTTTTGTTGAAAATTGAACATTTTAAATACTGTAATATGACAATTCAGGAAATCAGATTTTACCACACCTCAGGACTAGCTGTATTTTCTATTTCTTATTGCTGCTGCTGCTGTTATTTGTTAGTTTTTTTTAATTTTTAAATTTTTTTATTTTCTTTTCGTGGACTAATTCTGTAAAGTATAGTCTTTCTTGAGTGTGGCCACTGAAGTCTTTGCTTGGTTAGCTCACTAGTTCATTAATGACTAATCACAGATTTTTTAAATTCCTGGTACCAGTAAGTCTTCTACTGTTTGCTGAGGGGCTCTGTGAATGTGTTAGGTCATATCTTCAATGCTCAGGTAGGCAAGTTACAACTCTGCCTTAGCCTCTACTTCTGCTTACAGAGGTCCAAGGTCAGTCAGAGGTGAGATATTAGGGCATTCTCATTTTTTTTTTTTTTTTCCTGAGTAGGTGCATGGCCCTCTATATATTCACATCCTTCTATGTTCTTGGATGGTGTTGGAGTTTTTTCCTATCAATCTATTGTCCCAGGATTTTTCTTCTATGACTTTTGAACAGCTGGTATTTGTTCCAAGTGGCAGTAATGCATCAGACACTGGAATGTTAAACAACTTTCATTGGTCGTTTTTGACAAATGTCCTGTGGGTAAGACTTTCTTCACTTAGAAAGCTCTGAGTCAGTTTGGAGAAAAGCCCTGTGAAGGAACTTTTTCAAAGAGCTAATAAACCTATCAAATAGTGACAAATTTTAGGGGATTAGACTTTTGGGGGAACTCCAAAACAATCTGTCCTATCCAGGGGCTGCTGAACTGCTGGTTTCAACAGCTACCATGTTTCCTAGGCTGCTGATTTTCAAGCCTGCTATAGAGTCTGTGAGAGGAGAATGGGAACATGGCAAGCAAAAATACAAAAAACTCTATTTCTTTTCAATATTTTGCTGTTTTTTATTTATTTATTTATTATTTTATTTTATTTTATTTTATTTTGTCAGTATGCAATGTGGTTGATTGTTGTGGCCCATTACCAAAACNTTATAATTCTATTTGTATTTTCTATTTCTTCTTAAGTCAGTTGTGGCAGTTTGTGTCTTCCAAGAAATTGTTCATTGCATCAATGTTACTTAATGCATACATAAATGCAGTTATGATTTTAATAATATGAACTGCTGCCCTTCCTTTCTGGTCAGTGTTACTTAATGTTTATCAATTTTATTGACCTTTTCAAAGAACCAATTTTTGATTCTGTTGATTTTCTTTAT
>NW_007730771.1:230862-231726 GCF_000696425.1 Galeopterus variegatus | reverse complement strand
GGGCGCGACACTGAGGGTTGCGATCTGTTGCCAGACACAAAAAAAAGACAAAAAAAAAAAAAAAGAAAGAAAAAGGTGATGTTGGCCCCCTCTTGCTCTGTCTTGTTCTATCATCTCCCACCTTGCGATGATACAGCAAGAAGGGCTTCGCCAGATGCCAGCACCTTCATATTGGACTTATCAGCCTCCAGATCTATATTCATTACAAATTACACAGTCTTTGGTATTCAGTCACAGCAGCACAAAATGGTCTAAGACAATAGTTTCCATTAAAGTTTAGTCTTTGTGTTGTACATTTTTATGAACTTTAACAAATGCATAATGTTATAAATTCACTCAGATTATCATACAGAATAGTTTTACTGTCCAATAAATACCCTGTGCTTCACCTATTTATCCCTCCTCCCACATCCCATACCCTTGTAAATCATTGATTACTTTACAGTCTCTCCAGACTGTCACGTAGTTGGAATTATACAGTAGGTAGCCTTTTCAGAATGGCTTATTTCACTTAGCAATATACACTTAAGCTTTCTCCATGTCTTTTTGTAGCTTGATGGCTCATTTATTTTTAATCACTGAATAATATTTTATTGTATGGATGCATTACAGTTTGTTTACCACTTAGTTATCAAACATTTTAGTTGCTTCCAGTTTTTGGCAACAATGAATAGAGGTGCTACAAACATTCACATGCAAGTTCTTTTTTTTTTTTTTTTGTCTTTTGTCTTTTTTCCATGTCTGGCAACAGTTCGCAACCCTCAGTGTTGCCCCCGGACCGGACCGGGGACCGGCAACGGGATTGCAAACCTCGTTTTTGCTCCTGCGCCTCGCTCAGCCAGTGAGCGGGAACCGGTCTGTATG
>NW_007730771.1:226882-229902 GCF_000696425.1 Galeopterus variegatus | reverse complement strand
GAATATTTTATTGTATGGATGCATTACAGTTTGTTTACCACTCAGTTATCAAACATTTTAGTTGCTTCCAGTTTTTGGCAACAATGAATAGAGCTGCTGCAAACATTCACATGCAAGTTCTTGACTGGACTTTAAAACAAATTTAAAAATCTAAGGCCTTCACACTTACCCTAATTTCTCCTGATTTTGCTGTCTTGCTTTGATTATTCATAATATTTTCATGATAATTCCCTCTAACAAAAAATATCCTGTGTAACCATACGATGATCTTGTAGGCTCCACTATGTGCAAACTTATATACCTGGTTCTGCTAATGCATTTACCTGGCTTTTTAAATATTGACTGCTTCTTGAAAGCCATGCTTTGAAAGATTTTTTGGACTTTCCAAATTGATAACATTTGATTGATCCCTAGATATTTAATCACATTTCTCATAAGTGTAAATTAAAGATTAAATTTAAATTAAAAATTAAGTTTAAATTTCATTTTATCACATTACCTGTAAGTGTAAGTAGTTTAAGTTCTTAACTTTTTTTTTAATACATGCCCCTTAAAAATATCTTAAAATAACTCTCTCTATGGGCAAATATGCAGATTCAATGAGCTTTATCATTTTATTTTTGGTTAATAATAGAAATAGGCACAACTATAAACACTAGCTTATCAGCTATTACAGAAAAAAATCACTAGATTAAGTTTTCATCCTCAGTGACTTCTACGTCAAAACCTTCCTTTCTGAATGAATGTATGTCAAAAGACCTGAAAAATGTTGGCTAATGAATCATGGGCAGAGGTGAATTGGTGTGAAAATAATACGCGAGAAACTCAACATTTATTCAGTACTATAGGCCAGAAAGCTCCAGTGATTCAAGTAAGAGAAACCTAGGATAATTGTATTGAATTCAAAATTTGAAGGAATTACAATAATTATTCATTTATGCAACCACAATATCCTGCTGAGTGTTCCCCCAAGTGCCTTTGCCCCTCTCCAACCTATTGTCCTTATTATAGAGTGATATTTGCAAAAGTGTGTATTTTATCACATAAACTCCAAATTTTCTCATTACACACAAAAAATAGCCTTCTTAAGATGGACGACAAAATTTAATTATATGTTCACATTCAATATTATTTTCTAAAATGCTCCTTTATATTAAAGGCACAATGGGTATATTTTAGTTAATTCACTAAAAACATTTAAAGTTTTTATGTCAGGCATGGCAAGTCCCTAAATCTCCTTACTGCTTTCTTTTTCTTTCCTCCGGCTCTTCTTCTTTCTATTTTTTCTTCTTTCTTTTTCAAAACTGTGTTGGATGTCCTTACATCTTTACTCTTCCATCTAAATATTAGTGTCATCTTGAAAATGCCTACTGAGAATCTGTATGGAATTTCTTTGGATTCATAGATTTATTTTAGATAATTTAACCTCTTTATATGATTGAATCCTCTCACACACACACACACACACACACATATACACTATGGTTTCAGGTTTATTATGTTACACTTTTACCAAAGATTAAAAATATAAAATTAATTAAACAATAATTGCTTGTTTACTATGTGTCAAGCACTACTCCAGGTATTAGTTTGTTTCCCCCTTTTTTTTCAATACCTGAAACCATCCTATCATGTGAAATGTGAAAATTTAAATTTTAATAGCTAGACATATAAAATAGTTATCCTATTTGAGGAATTTTGTTTGTAATTTATTTAAAGTACTTTATGAATACCAGTGATGCTAATTTTCAATCCTTACTTTCTAAATGTTAGTGTGAAAATGTACCTATGAGTTCAGAAAATGCACCTATAAATTCAGAAGACTTGCCAATAGTGATGGTTAGTTTTAGGTGTCAACATGACTAGATTAAGAAATACCTAGATACCTGGTAAAGCATCATTTGTTGATGTGTCTGTGAGGATGTTTCCAGAGGAAATTAGCATGTGAGCCTCAGTGAACTAGGTGCGAAAGACCCACCTTAAATATGAGCAGCACCATACAATTTTCTGGGGGCCTGGATAGAACAAAAACAGAGGAGAAGGTGAATCTCTCTTCACTGGAGCTGGACACACACATGCTCTTCTTTCCTGTCTGTGGTCATCAGAACTCAAGACTCTTCAGCCTCTGGGTTATAGGACTTACACCAGCAGCACCTCTAGGTACTCAGGCCTATGGCCGCGGACTGCAAATCATACCATTGGCCTCTCTGGTTCCTAGGCTTTCAGACTTGGACTGAGCCACACGACTCACAACCACATGAGCCACTTCCCTTAATAAATCCCCTCTCATATATCCACATACACACATCCTATTGGTTCTGTCTCTCTGAAGAACCCTGAACAATACACCAAATCATTTTGGTTTTAAGCTATAAATATTATGCCTATTTTTAAAAAAAATATATTTTTATGAGCATGTGGAAAGTAATTTCCTGGAGTTTTGTTTCAAAAATTCATAATGACATTTTTGAGTGAGGGCAGTGCAGGACACACTACCCCAAATTATGGCACCTTAGCATTTAAGAAAACAGCAGAAGTAAGAGACACTCTTACATTTTCCCCACCATTCTCCCCTGAAGTGGGCCATAAAACTAGGAAGGTCACTCTCTGACCTTCTCCATCTCTTCTCTAGTGAAGACCCTAATGTGACAAGTGTCCTGCTTTGTACTTGAACAGAAAGAATTGTCACACAGGCACACCAAGAAGATTTTAAACAAACAGGCCTTGCTAAGTTTTCCCCAGTTTATTGCCAGTAGATCAAACTCCTTTGTTCTGTAATCATACTTCTGCAATGATTATTCATAGAAATACAGTTTTTCCTGGGTTTGGGGGTCTTTCCTTATGAAGACTTTCATGCTACATAAAATCTATTAAATACATTCATCTGCTTTTCTTTAGTTAATTTTTATTTTGTTATAGGAGTCTCAGCAAAGAGTCCAGCAATGGGTAAGAAAAATATATTGCTTTCTCTACCCCACAGGAGCCAAGTTCAAGGAACATGATTATTTAAGGGTAAAATT
>NW_007730771.1:225606-225931 GCF_000696425.1 Galeopterus variegatus | reverse complement strand
ATATGTATTGTTTGGAAGGAAAATAATGTGAATTACATTACATAGTGTATAAGTTATTTAAATAAAAACATAAATCTCTTAAGTTAATCAAAGTAATCAATTTTATAGTTCTGCTTATTAAGTAATGTGGTAGCCAAAATAGCATTCTCCCAAAGATGCCCATGACCTAATCCCTATAATCTGTTACATTATATGGAAAAAAAATTAAAGATGGATTAAAGCTACAGAGCTTAAAATAAGGAGATTATCCTGGAATATTTGGTTGGTGAATGTAACTCCTGGGCCCTAAAAACCGAAAGTAAAAAAAAAAAAAAAAAAAAAAAAG
>NW_007730771.1:222522-224278 GCF_000696425.1 Galeopterus variegatus | reverse complement strand
TTTCCTTTGTTTCTCAAGATGTTTTCCAGAGATTTCCCCATAGACAATTTCTTTGTGTTCCTTTAATAAATGATTAAGTTGTTTTTCCTCATGTATCTCCTTGTCTTTACAATAAAAGCTGAAGCAAATACCGACTCAGGGCTGTGTCTTGTTTCTCCCTTCTTGAGGGAGTTGTCTTGCAGTCCTTTTGGGCTTCTCATTGCTCTTAATATTTGGGCTCTGAGTAATCCTTGCATCTCCATCACACAGTGAGAAGCGACACAGCATTAGAAGAAGAATGCAACTAATCGAGCCAATGTTGATAAGTTTTGCCTTGCATAATTGAAAGAAACCATGCAAATAGTTCCTCTTATTCTTGCACATAAAAGTTCAAGTTTACATGACCTCTCTGGATCTCACTTTCAATGTCTGCTGCTGTGAGTATGAAAATACATATGCCTAACACACCCAATGAAACACAGGGTCTATAGTAAACTTACAAAAAAGTATGCTTATTGTTAATATTAAATGCTTATTAATAGTTTTTCAAATGTCTGACACTATGTAGTTGCTATCAATATAAGAAAAATAGCTCTTCACTTCAAGAAACCCAGTCAGCTAATGTATTTTTAGTAAAATCTACAACTAAATTTTTAAATTAGTAAGTGTTCACAGCTCCCAATCCAGTATTATCTCTGCTATGTACCTAATGATATTAGATACCAAAACCATGAAATGTTGCTTCAGAAATGTTGGAATTTTAGTAAACTGATGGCTAAAAGCATGTGTACTACACATCTTTATTTGATTACTATTACAAATTGATAATTGTGTTTTTTTCAGATATATTCATTGTTGAGACTGATCTTCAGAATTCACTGTTGTTAATTACTTCTGAAGCTTACTTTAGTCTAATACATGTTTTTTTAATTAAAAATATTTTAACACTTACTTGTACATATTTATGGGGTACAGTATGTTGTTTCAATACATGAATGTACTGCACAATGATTCCCTTAGGGTATGTAGCATAGTTTTAGTTCAACACTTTTCCTCCTCCACCCCCATTCACCCCACCCCTGGCCTCTGGTAACCATTATTCTACTCTCTACTTGTATGAGAACCACTTTTGTTTTGTTTTGTTTTGTTTTTAGATTCCACGTAAGAGTGATATTGACATTGTGTGGTATTTAAAAATTTTTTTTTTAATCTTCTTCTCCCTTGTGGAAACAGTGTTATTAAGATTATTAATAATTGATATAACTTCAAAATTTAATATCTGAGATATTTTTCAGAATATTTTTGTTAACTTGTTTAATTTTAAATACAATAATTTATTGATATTTTAAATGATATCAGTAGATTTTGCATTTTATAGAATATTAAACATTTTATTTATGCTCTCACAATTAATTGTTTCACTTGACATAATATGCAAAGAGACTGAATGACTGATTTTACTTCACTTACAGGCTAATGAGTCAGCCCATTAGCTGACAAAAGATTTGAGATTCCTGGGTCATGTCATAAAAGATTACCCACAGCATAGTTAATACTAGAAATGCCACCAAAGTTGTTCAAGTTTTCTTTGCCTCCAAGTATCATAAGGTGACATAAAGGGTCAGATAAATCCTGCATGGGGCAGTGTGTTTCACACAGAGATCCTGAGCTTAAAGAACTCACCATTTTTTATGGAAAACAGTAAACAACACTGCTCTTTGTAGAGAGAGATACTATCTTACCTCTTGAAATTTCTAGTTGCATAAACACCCAGAGG
>NW_007730771.1:220440-221974 GCF_000696425.1 Galeopterus variegatus | reverse complement strand
CTTTGTAGAGAGAGATACTATCTTACCTCTTGAAATTTCTAGTTGCATAAACACCCAGAGGAAGAAACTGCTTAGGCAAAAGAGTGGTCCATACCACTTTCCAACAACAATAGCCTCTTAAAATAACACAAATATGTATATTTTTAAATCTATTCTTATGTCGTCTTTCTTGTTTTTCATATTACTCTATCTTCTATATTATGTTTTTCACTTCATCAGTTTTCCATATAGTGACCTAGTTTTATAATCTTAATGAGGAGAATTTTGGCTTTAACAATCAAAAATAATATTTTGTTCACTATAATTATTATTATCTATTTTGTTATTTCTTTTTATTGTACTACTTCTGCCACTCCGCTGCTTAAAACCTTTCCTGTGCCTTTGGTGCAAAGTCCACTTCACTTGGTATAACTTAAACTGCTGTCCCTGAACTATCCAGTTGTTATCTTTTATTCTCTCTCACACCCTTTTCCGACATCCCTGTACATTCTAGCAGCTCTGAATTACTTTTAGTACCTGAAAGTATGATGCTTTCAATCGTTCTCTGTTGTATTTATCCCTCTTCTTGAAAATCTCTCTTTTGACTCCCCCTTCTTTTACCTACCTCAACCTAAGGCTTTCCCTAAGACCAAAGCTATGTGAAGTCTCCCTCCTGAGTATGCCTGTAGTTCCTTTATGCTGTCAATTTTGTAATTCGTAGTATTTGGCCTAGATTTTGTGTTCCATAATACAGTAACTCTAGCTTTTTGAACATCATTGTATCTACAGTGCATACCTCGACACCTGTGAAACAAAGTTTCACAAATGTTAAGTGAAATAATTAAACACTTTTGTGTCTGTTGTGAAGATGTTAAAATATACAAAGTCAACCAAAAATTCATTAGCAATATGAACTTGAGATCAGTGTACTGTTCAGGTGTTTTCATTCCTGCTTCTATTTACATTCACCTTTCTGATTTTTGAATTTTTTAATGTATTATTACTTTTAACAAATATTGAAATATTATAAAACTGGCTGAATCCTAAGCTATGTCCCAGAATAAGGAAAAGTGAAAGTGAACATGTTTAATTTAAGGTAAAATATTTTTATAGGGAAAATAAATATTTCTCTACTTTTGCTATGGCTTCACCAGCCCTTTTAGCCTTTTTAATTTCTGAATTTTGCTTTAGTTTTTCTTTAAAAGTTAGGAAAGTATTTGCATTTGATACTACACTCATTCAATACACAGCCCTTTTTTTTGTCTGAATCAATTTTACGTATTCTGTTTTATTATCAGAGTAAAGAGTAGAATAAAGCCAGTGAAATGCAGCCAAATCCCTATTCAGAGTGACAATCAATATCTTAAATGCATTAATTAGAGAAAGAAATAAACAGAAACAATTAAATATTCAACTGAAATAAAGTAAAAACAAATAATCGATTATGATTTTAAAATGGAGGAAAGCACTACTATGACAAGACAGCAGCATAAATTAAAATTGAACTTAAGCATAAAAAGGAATAATTATTATATTTTTTCTTCAATTTATAGAA
>NW_007730771.1:219462-219976 GCF_000696425.1 Galeopterus variegatus | reverse complement strand
TTTTGCATTTTAAAGTCTTTGTCCAAGTAATATGCAAATAAATAATGATAGTCTAGTATTTTAAAGTATGTAGAAAACATTCACCATGGATATTCTCTAAATAAATTGAGAAGACAGATGACAAAAGAAAGAGGAGGAGGAAGAGGAGAAGGGGATCTCAATGGAATGAGTAAGACAGTGATGAGCAGAAAATCTGGAAGGACTTTTAGTGTTCTCGTCGCAGAGCACGTGCTTGTAACCATTTAGACCAAACTCAAAAGCCAGTCAGATTGGATTTGAATCCTGGTTCCAATACCTAATAGTTGTTTGGCATTGAGTGAATCATTTAACTTCTTTGTGCATCAATTTTATTCATTTATACAATGGCAATAAACAGTGATCAAATCTATTTATTTAACATCATCTTTTATTATGATAGGAAATGCGTTAACATCTGTAAGGCACATTGTATTTGGAATAAAGTTCTGTATAAGTGTTTACATAATTAGTACACACTAATAAGTAATAAGAAATA
>NW_007730771.1:216483-218670 GCF_000696425.1 Galeopterus variegatus | reverse complement strand
TTTGCTGATTAAAAGCATAATAATAATATTAATAAAAATAATAATCCTTAAAAGAAAATGACATTATTACAGATGAATGAACAGAAAAAAAAGAAAAACTAACAAGAAACAGTATACCTTAATATCTTGTAAATTACAAACATAATACAGATTGAAAATCATTCAATATAATTTAAAATTAACAATGAGATATAATTAACCAATATCCTTTTTATTTAGAAAATAAAAATATAATTTAGATAAATCTAAGATAAAAGAGGAAATTTACATAGATTGTAAATTATTCAGACAAATTAAAATAACATATTTGCATATCAAAACCTATGGGATGCAGTGAAGACATTTTAGTAACAAATATATAAAAGCAAAAGTTTATGAGAATAGTTTGAAAAGTGAAATTCTATGAAGTTTTTAACACAATGAGTAGTGAAGAGAATATCAAAATAACTTCAAAATATGAAATTATAAAGACAAAAGGAAATATTAAGAATATAAAAAATATCAAATATTAGTTTCTGATATTAGCTATCAATCACATAAAAACTGTTAAAAATAGTGAAATTTCCATTGAGATAAAAAAAGAAGCAAAAAGGTAGAAAACATGACCATACATTATTAGAAACACTAAATAATAAAGACCTAACTTTAAATACTGATAAGTTTTAAATATTTTAAATATTTAATATGCAGGGTCTTCAAAAGTTTGTGGAAAAAATTGCATTAACATTTAATTCCATTTTTCCAAGAACTTTTAGAAGTACCCTCAAATACTATATATTTGTATGATTATATTTGAAAATACACTGATCTAATTTCTAGGAAAACATAAATACTAAAGAGTGTTCAAGGTCAAGTAGAAAAGAATGAATTAAAATGCTAGTGGATAAATAAGCTAACTGCACTGATCTAACCACCACACATTGTGTACAATTACTGAAAACCATTGTTGTACCCCACATATAATAAAAGTAATTTTAAAAAATTATAGAGGAAAAAAAAATTATCCACAGTTTGGTCGGGGTGGATTCTACAGAGAAGTTCCAGCATGCATTTCAGAACAAGAGTATATTTTTTAAACATTTTACACTAGTATAGCAAGTGAAATATTTTCAACTCATTCAACTAGACTAGCATAATCCTAATAACAAAACTTAACAAGGAAAGCAGATACATTCAAAGTTAAATAACAAACCAAACTCAGCTATGCACATTTTTATAAAATCTAACATCATATACATTCAGACAAAGCAAATTTAGAATGTTAATCAAATGTCCAACCAAATTTCATGATAGGATTTTGTAAAATGTTCAACATTCTTATGTTTATTAAGGTATTGTGTTACATCAAAAAATCAGTGTAGAAAAGACAAATAAGTAGCCACTTCCCCAAACAAATATAAATACACCTTTAAAAATTATGTTATTATCTATAACATGATTTGTATTAGAACTGACAGTACACGTATCTATTTCTATTTCTATAATGTTTCAAAATGCATGCACATTTTCACTAAATGACAACTGCATGAATATCTGTCATTACCTGGAGCCCTGAAACAAAACAAGACTGGTAATTTGACTTCCTACTTTTACTGGGAAGTTAAATAACAAAAACAATAAAAGAAGGCATGTTATGTTGCTCTGTGACAAATCTTCCTTCTATAGACAAATGAAGATAGTAACTTAGTTTTCCTGAAATATACCCCGTAGAGTATAAGGAGTTCTAAACACTTCCTCTGGATATTTATAGTAACATATGTGAGCTATGGTATTATTTTATACGATGTTTTGACATTCTATGATGAAAGTTTAAGAAAATGTCATATGTAGAGTTGTTCTTTACTTAGGGGAAACAGTCTGCATTAATTAGTACTATAGTTTAATTACTGAATTTTGGTAGCTCCCAAATACTAAGAAAATGTCATATGTAGAGTTGTTCTTTAGTTACTTAGAGGAAACAGTCTGCATTAATTAGTACTATAGTTTAATTACTGAATTTTGGTAGCTCCCAAATAAATTAGTTTAACAAATAATTTAGTATGTATGTACAGCCTATGTATAATCAGGCTGTGTCTAATAAATTAAGAAAAAATTAAGAAACATTAGCATGCTAAGCATTTAGTCTTAGATAAGTTGTCAGTGGCAGAAATGGGGTCTGGATATCAGGTTTTCTGATTGCTATGTATT
>NW_007730771.1:213867-215939 GCF_000696425.1 Galeopterus variegatus | reverse complement strand
CTTCCTCTGGATATTTATAGTAACATATGTGAGCTATGGTATTATTTTATACGATGTTTTGACATTCTATGATGAAAGTCTAAGAAAATGTCATATGTAGAGTTGTTCTTTAGTTACTTAGAGGAAACAGTCTGCATTAATTAGTACTATAGTTTAATTACTGAATTTTGGTAGCTCCCAAATAAATTAGTTTAACAAATAATTTAGTATGTATGTACAGCCTATGTATAATCAGGCTGTGTCTAGTAAATTACAAAATAATTAAGAAACATTAGCATGCTAAGCATTTAGTCTCAGATAAGTTGTCAGTGGCAGAAATGGGGTCTGGATATCAGGTTTTCTGATTGCTATGTATTGATTTAAAATGATGTGTGATATACCAGTTTAAGAATTTTTGCATGGATAATCTTTGTCACAACAATCCTATAAAAAAAGGACTTAGTATTATTGCCTTTTTTTTAGACTGGGAAGGTGAAGCTTTCGTATCTTCAATGTTTTTTCAAAGCTTTCCCTACTGGTTATTGCTTAAGGACAGACTTGAAACCAAGCAATCTGACTGCATTTTGATGTTATTTTGGGCCAATTCATTTCATCAATCATCTTTGGTAAATTCTTCAGTGGTTCATTCTTTAAATTCTGTCAGTTTGTTAAAGGTAATTGTGTACTATTTTAACACTTCTGAAAAAGTTCCTACATACAACTTTCTTAATTATTTCAAGGCATCTCCAACTCACAACAAATAAAGCAGTATACAGAAACATAGGTTTCAGGAAGTGTTGCAGTAGGGATGCACCTAAGATCACTCAAAGTCACTTTCAGAATCAACTGGAAGCAATTCTAGAAATGTTACCAGAAAAAGTNTCACTCAAAGTCACTTTCAGAATCAACTGGAAGCAATTCTAGAAATGTTACCAGAAAAAGTGCTAGTCTGGTTTGGGGGTTTTGTTTTTGGTTTTGTTCTTTTAAAATCAAAAACCCAATCTTGCTGCTGATAATGTGACTGAAATGATATTTGGAGGAGTATCAATTTGACTATGTATGAAAAACTTCTTTACACATAGGAAGACACATTCAGAGGGTTCTGGGGACCTGAAATCTCTCTCAGTCCTGCTCCGGCCTGCCTGGGAGATAAATCATCCCTCTGTCCAACCTATCCATGCTGTGTGCACTACCCAGCTTTTAGTCACTTAGTAGCTATGTAGGTTATCAGATCAATTGTGGTATTGCAGTGCTTGTGTTCAAGTAACCCTTATTTTACTTAATTTTTCTATTTTATTATTAGTTATTGTTGTCGATCTTTTACCATGCCTAATTTATAAGTTAAACATTATCATAGGTGTGCGTGTGTAGAAGAAAATATAGTGTATGAATATGTTGGGTTCAGTACTATCCTTGGTTTCATGCATACACTGGGGGTCTTGGGACATATTCCTGGGGAAGTACTGTAGTCAGAGAATGCATTGGGATATATTAATTAAGAGTTACAAAAAAAAAGTAGTAGAAAGTAAACTGATGAAAATCCAGGCAGTTTTCCATATTTAAGGAAGAAACAGCGAAGGGGAAAAATAGCATGACTATCAAATGAAGTCAAGCTGTTCAAGAAATACATATTTGCAAACAGGACTGTTAAGAGAGATGGTGTTATATAAGACACCAAACTTTTTGCCAGCACACATGGCATTCTAGAGCTTCTTTTTAAGTTCCTTTTATTGATAGGTTAATTAACAATATTTATGTATAAGACAACTTCTCCAAGTACATTTTTTATACCCTTCTGCAGCCTTTCATTTATTCTAACTACTTAAGTCATAAACCTACATTTTAGTCATGTCACTAATTCAGGCTGATCTTTTTTTCCAACTAATGTGAATCAGTGGAGTTCATTTTATGAGCTATTTATTACATGCTCACTTCTTAATACATGCACTTTTAAAGTTCTAGCCAGAGAGTTACTTTAACCTTCTGTCAACAAAAGGGTAATTATTTCTCATGTCATTTTCTATTTCATAGACAGAAATAATGTGAATTATACAAGTTAATATGCTTGCTCAAGGTGATTTAGGAAAAAAAAA
>NW_007730771.1:210808-213348 GCF_000696425.1 Galeopterus variegatus | reverse complement strand
AAAAAAAAATAGCCTCTATTAGGAAATAAAACACAAAAATCTCACTTATATTTAATACAAATATAAATGTTTAAAAAAGTACAAAGCCTAATTTGGAGGTTCATAATTTATATATTTCTGAAATTAATACATTTGTTTCATTGTGATGCTTTCATCCTAATAAATTCCTAATATTAATACCAAATATTTACACCACTTGTTCTGAAGACACCTTGTGAAGATGTGGGGATTACTTCAGAAGTAGTTAGATAGTTCTGAGTGATATTGCAAATGTGTATTTCCTAAAGTTATCCAATGTATAAATTTGTTACAAAAAATCAGGGTGCCTTTTTTCTAGATTATTCATCAGGACATCTCTAGTACCTACATAGAATACCAGATATATATATAGAGAGATACTAAATAAATACTTGATGACCACATGAAGGAAAAGAGCGGGGAGAATGACGGCTAAATACGAGCACAGAGAAGCTATAATGCATTTCCTACTGCTGATTATATTTACATAAATGGTTTAATAAAGAACTCTTGGAAGGAATACCCCAAGCTTATATTTAGGCCCTTGCACATCACCTAGAAAAACATAGAAATTTAACTGCACTTTATTTTTATGAGACAATCCTACAGTTTCCTTGACTATAAAAAGAAATACTATAAATTTCTATACTAGCCAGACTGGTGATGTACATAGAAGGAGTAAAAGTATAAATGTATACTACGAATCTTTGTTTCTTTATATAGATCCTGGATAACTTGCCTAAGAAGGGAGTTATTTTATTTATATATAAAATTGACTATAATTTGACTAAATAATATCAAGGGCTCTTGAGAATACAAAAAACGTAGCTTCTGCTGACTTAGTCATATATACAGTGAACAATTTTTAAAGCAGAAAATCAATTGTCAAGTCTTAGGTTTGCCTGTTGATGGCTGTACATATCTCTAGGTATATATAAGTATAATGTCTGAGGCTCATATTACTTATCTTAAAGTTGCTGGCATTGTTTTGAGGTTTAAAATGGAATAATGCATTAGGAACTATTGAAAATATTGATGATTACCATTTATAGATTGTCTATTTTATTTTAGTTGCTCTCATTTTTCCCACTGCAAACTCCAGAAAAAACAGAGAATGCTTAATATATAGTGGCAAACTTGCCTACTAACAAATGACCAAGAAGAACAAAGTCAGAGCTGCAACCAACCCTTTAATGTATGAAAAATACTATAATCATAAGCAGGCAGGAGTTTTAAGTGCAGGAAGATTAAATCTAATAGGAGCAGCTGATGAAGAATAGTCTGAAGACTAGAACATTGGGCTCACAAAGAGCTGCATTCAATTGCAGAAGTGAATATACATCCTAGAGAAAAGATTTTCTTCCTCCTTCCGTCCTTCTTTCCTTCCTTCCTTTCTATTAAATGTATCCTTTACCTTACATAATGGGTACAAGTTTCTTACGTCTGTATACAGAAGGATTTTTTTTTTTAAAAGTCAGCAGTTGAAGCTGAACTATAAACTCATTGAGGGTAAGTACAGTATCCCTGTACCTTCATTTACCAAGCACATAGGCCAGTTCTCAATATGCTGCAAAATGACCTGAATCGATTTTCC
The DNA here is from genome assembly GCF_000696425.1 of Galeopterus variegatus. Taxonomy (NCBI): domain Eukaryota; kingdom Metazoa; phylum Chordata; class Mammalia; order Dermoptera; family Cynocephalidae; genus Galeopterus; species Galeopterus variegatus. The sequence continues at coordinate 211,736 of NW_007730771.1, read as the reverse complement.
TATTCAGCAAATGTTAATAAGGAAAAGAAGACTTAGATCCAAATCATGTCCAAAAGTGAAAACGTTTATTGTAAACAGACACAGGAGCAATTACACAGACTCTTCTGCTGTTTTGAGAAGTCCCATTCTTTGCCTGGGACAATATTTACGTTCACAATTGTTTCATGTGAATAAGGAAGATACAATGATACTCTGATACGTTAGGCAAGAGAGTCCTCTCTGAAGTGGCAAATAGCAGAGCTGATGATGCTCTCAGCGTTGATTGCTGCTCCACTGGTATTAGAACACTGAGTTTTGTCTGCTATTATATATCTCACCCATGGAAAAATGGTAGGACTGGAATAATCTTAAACCACCCTCTATTTTGAGCCCTACTCATTTTAACCTATGACACGATATCTCAAAGATCAATTATGTTCATTAAAAGTATTTGCATTTAGATTTTTTCCTAATATAATTTGGACCATTAGGTGATCACATTCTAGAATGTTCAGATATTATTTCAGTACTTTAAATACTAATTAACTGAACACAACTTATAGATTAGTGGCAATTCCCATACCACAGAGATTTTACCCTATTAACAGCAATTTTTATTTTATGTATAGTAAGCTACCCACACAGGCAATATTACAACACATTACATCCATTTGAAAAAACACAAGAATGCATGGATCATTATATAAATATATAAATGATGAGAAATTACTATAGTGGATATATAATGGAATCATTTTACATTTTAAAGAGTGCTTTTAAAATACAAGATATTCAAAATTGTAACTATTACATTTCATTGTAACGATTACATTGCCACTTGATTGATGGACAAAGCACTTAAGCACTCTTTCATCATCTGTGAGTTGGAAAAAAAAATTTATAGCCATATTTTTAGGAATTATTAAATGATGTAAATAGACTTCCTGAG
>NW_007730771.1:209815-210650 GCF_000696425.1 Galeopterus variegatus | reverse complement strand
AAAAAAAAATTTATAGCCATATTTTTAGGAATTATTAAATGATGTAAATAGACTTCCTGAGCTGAAAAGAGCAATGCAAGTAAATGCTTTTTATTATAGTAAAGAACACAAAAACTTTGCACTGTTAGTGTTTAACTCCAAGTTATTGAAGAGAAATAGACAAGAAAAGTCAAATTAACATATATAGGAATATAAAACTTTAAATAGACTTAAGAACACATGATGTTTCAGAAAGTGGAAAAACACCCAAATGAATAAATAAACACTGGTTGTTTCAAAAGTTTCCTGCTGTTTGGTGTTCAGTAATTGAGAATTATTATATTCCTTTGGTATTGTCATATTTCCTTGTTTTGTCATATTTCTAGTATTCCTATGTTGATGCCTGGTCATCTGGGGGTTGCTTCTTCTATTTCTCTGAGGTGGTTTTTGAGGAGAGACTCCCTCCTGTTGATGAGTTTTATATTGACTGTTGACCCTGGGCAGACTTGCTGGTACCTCAGCTAGTGTCCTATGCCCCTGACAGGTGCAATGGGGTGTGCAGAAGTTACTCAACTTGAATGGATGGCTCTGGGCAAGATTTCTCTTTCCTCTTTTTTGTGGGCAGAGGCTCCTCCTGGGTCCTTGCTTCTCTCTCTTTCTTTCTTATATTTAGCTTTCTTGAATTGAGTCCTTAGTATATCAAATTAATTAATACTTTCTGAAATTATACTTTCTGAATTTATACTTTCTTTAATTAGTGAAAATACAAGAGTTAAAAAAGTAAGAAAGGAAGAAGTGATTTAATTATCAGGTCTTCAACTCAATCATCTGTTTACTGTGTAATATTCAAGCTGAG
>NW_007730771.1:208691-209766 GCF_000696425.1 Galeopterus variegatus | reverse complement strand
GTGATTTAATTATCAGGTCTTCAACTCAATCATCTGTTTACTGTGTAATATTCAAGCTGAGCTCCTTGCAAGAGCTTTCGGAACACAAAAAAGAACATGAGGGCAAAAGATTGCTTCACTTTTTGACTTCAGCGGGTTTAATCAAGTCAATTAATGTCTTTGAATTTTGATTTCCTTATTTTGATGATTAAGTGGAACATTTCCTTTGTACACATTTTGTAAACTGCAAAAAGGTATAAAATAGCTCCATACAATAGAAACGTAAGAAGTGTCATATATATATATAATTTTTAAAATTCTAATAATTACATTAAAAAGTAAAAATAAACAGATAAAATTAATTTGATGTTTTATTTAACCCAATATACTTCAAACATTATCATTTCAACATGTTATCAGTACTAAAAGGTATTCCTGAAATATTTCACACTGTTTCACACTTCGTTTTTAAAATCCATTGTGTGTTTTACACTTACAACACATCTTGATTATGACTAGTCACTTTCTAAATACTCAGTAGCTGCATGTAGCCAGTGACTATTATGTGGGATATTGCAGGAAAAACACTTAGGTTTTACCAAGTTCTTTGATTAGTATAATTTCCTACTTACAACAATGGAAGGTATCAGGTAGTATATTTTAGAATAGGACGAGGAGGTATGACTGCAAATTAACATCACCAAGCATGGTAAATTTAAATGTAAATAAAATAAGAAATATTTCTTGATTTCATATGTTAATTGAAATTCTTTATGCCATGTTCTGTTTCCTGGTTTGTACATACTACGCAAAGTCAAACATTTGCGACTTAAAATAATGCCCCAACACATGGAGGAGAAAGTGCTCAAATAGATTCCTTCCTACAGACATCTTTTCTAATAAATCTGCTAATAGATTAGAAAATTAATATACTACCTCTGGTTATATTTTATGAGGGATTTTTTTTTTTTGCAAAATACTAAAATGATTGATAAACTATTTGTAAAACAAAGGAAGATTATCTCTATATAGTAGAAACTATCTTCTTGAGAATTTTCTTTCTATTCTACAAGACCTACTATGGTAGAATTTGTAA
>NW_007730771.1:205397-207352 GCF_000696425.1 Galeopterus variegatus | reverse complement strand
TTGGCTTTCATCTAACAACACAGATTGACTCTTCCCAAAGTTGAAAGATATAAGGGTGGGAGTGCTATTTCCTCCATATTTGGGGTGTTGACTGAAAGTCATCAGCAGCATCGAGGATTAAATGAAAGTTTCTTTGAAATTATAAGAAGTAAGAAATAAAATTGCTGCTAGGGTTGTCCTTTTTTTAGGTTCTTCATAAGTAGTTTTAAGGCAAAAGTGAGCTTTTAAGTTTGTAGATTTTTTAATGACCCACTTTTTGTGTGTGTGGATAAAAAAAAGCTACATAATGGAAATAAACTAAAGAAATACATCATGAGGTTGGATTAATGCTGAGAAAAGTGGCAGATGAGTTTTAAGATGTTCTCCTAGAGTGTGGTCTATGAACTAACTGTTGTGACTCTGCAATGACATAAGGATCTTGTGACAGAAGGAAAATGAACTATGTTGTGTAGTTAAGTACACTGCATATATAAAAAGTTTGAAAATTCATATACAGTATTACAGGGTTGATATGAAAAATTAATGTGCCAGCTGGGCTGTACTATATCTGGAGGTTCTGGGAAAAATGTGCCCCTTGCCTTTTCCAGCTTCCTTTTTTTACGGCTACAGAACTCCAATATCTGTCCCCCTGAATACATTGTCTTCTACCGTTATCTGTGAAATCTCTCTCTGCCTCCTTCCTTTTGTGATTGTATTTTGAGCCCACCAGATAATCTAGTATAATCTCTCCATATCAAGATCCTTAAATGTAACATCTACAAAGTCTTTTCCATGTGATATTCACAAGTTCCAGTGAATAGGATGTAGACGTCTTTTAGAGGGACATTACTTAGTCTACAACAGCTTTAAATAAAATGATCAAGAAATTAATTGGAAACAAGAAGAACTAAAAGATAAACAACACATTTGCCATTCATTTATTGAAAAAAGTTGAAAAATATGGTAGTGAAGCAANAAACTATCTTCTTGAGAATTTTCTTTCTATTCTACAAGACCTACTATGGTAGAATTTGTAAAGTTAACTTTATGTGATATCTATGATTATGTAGATTTTATTATTTTCCCAAAAGCTAGTTATGTTCACCTGAACAATGCAATTGTTTAGTGTGTGTGATCACAGTGTCTAAGATGAATTATCTCTGAGAAAAGCAAGTTAGATTTTTCACAATATATTTTTTTTTTTTTTTTTTTTTTTTTTTTAGTAAATGGTAAATACCCGCAGCAATTTCCTTTGAATAAAAAAGGATACTTGTAAATAGGGGGAAAAGTCTGATATGAAATCCTTGAATAAGTGCTTGGTAACTATTCAAATTGATTCATTGCAGGGTAATAATAATCCCACTGATAGCTTACAAAAAAGAAAAATCACAACGGCTGTAGTCAGAATCATAATAGACTTCTCTGAATAAATATTTTTTTCATTAGTTTACTTCAAGGCTGCTGATTCCTCCTACTCCTCATACAAATTTGAAGGTACACAGAAGCCATTATTTATACAAACGAATTTAAAAGAAACATTTGGTAAAAGAAATGTCATCTTTTACAGTAAATACACCACATTTTAAAAACGTAACAGCATACCATCCTTTCAAAGCAAATGCAACACATTTCTTTTCAATTCATATCACTTATATGGAAAACGACATCATTGGCTTTTGTTTTTATGTACAGCTAATCACAGCTCATCAATCTGTTAATAGGGAGATGCTTCCTAGATACAATGTTTAATATTAATATTCTACCTCAGTTATAGGTCTACTTACTAAGTTCCTCAGATAATATGAAACAGAATGCATGTATATATGAATATTAGCTTTAGTTAAGATGTCCACATTATATTAAACAAGACATTTATTTCTAAGAGTAATTGGATATACTGTTCCAAAATATATTCCTCTATTAAACAGAGAAATACAAAAAGACTGTTGAGCAGGTTCATACATTTTAATTTACTT
>NW_007730771.1:203065-205368 GCF_000696425.1 Galeopterus variegatus | reverse complement strand
GAATTTTACTATATGACATCACATTGTTGATTTAAAATTTTTAATTACAATGTTATGAATTGTATTATATTTTATATTACTTAATGATAGGCAACCTTTATGTGAAGTATTTTTCCATTTATGTAATGATGCGTGACCTTAATTTTCACATGTATGTATGTATACAATGCATACATGCTATTAAATTCACAATAACTTATAAAGCATTCTGGAATTTTGAAAAAATATCAGACAATTGAATAAATAAATTACTGTCTCTATTTCATAGTGAGTTAAAATCCTCAACCTCTGTTATGTTTAATAGCAATTAATTCTATTATTGCAAGTACCCAAAGCTACTTTTTGTAAGTTCAACATCTTGCAGAGTTGTTTTATCTCAATGTTCTTTCTCAAGACAGTGTAGATTTTGACAAAATCTACACTGGACCAAACCCTAGACAGGCTCCTCTGAGCCCAACTAGTCCCCATCACTCAAGGACCCACATTTAGTAAGAGTCCTGTCAAACGAGGTTGTTTTAACCAGGAGCCCCATCACTCAATATTTCATTACCCTAGCCTGCCTTTATCAACAGTCTCGTTAGGTAAGTTTAGTCAAAGTTCCTCCTTACCACTAAAACTTCTTCTTAGTAATTTTCCATTCAGTGACCCCACTTCCCCATCCTGCTGTTTGGTTATAAAGTTCTACTTTTCTTTTTTGTATTTGAAATTAATCCTAATCTCTCTCCTACTGAAAAACGCCATTGCAGTAGTTCCTATACCTATCCTGATAGTCCAGGATAAAGTCTGCATTACTATTTTAACAAGTTTCCTGAATAATTCTTTCCTTAACAATTTGAATTGCATTTCAAAGCTGCAAATACATATGCATTATACATTTTCTCTTCTCCTTAAAAATTTAAAGGCCGGGCAAAAAGCCACCTGGGACCAAATGAAATCAAGGACAAAAGAATTAGACTGTATGGATACATGCACACAGTTTTATCTCTTGGCCACGTGGCACAATTTTATATGCCTCTTAGAGTTAAATTATTAAATTATTTAAATTAAACTCATGCAAAATGAACTGCTCTTTTCAGTTTTTATTTTCCTTTATTGATGATTCCTATTGAGTGTGCATTCTTCAGACAACATACTAAGATAGCATTGTAAGTTTTTTTTTCCTGTTAATAAATGATACCTTTTCTTTTTTAATTGCTCTTCATTTAGACACAGAAATGTTTATTTCTACAAAATGTTTTACTCATAATTAGTAAGTTCACCTGACTATAATGGCCTTAAGAGATGGGACTCTTCAATGTCAGTTTTTCTTATAAATTGAAGGAGCTTGTCAACATCACATTAGTTGTTCTTCCATGTTTATTTCCAATTAGCCTGGTCATTGGTTGATTATGTGAACTCTTTAAATATTAGTGCATTCTAATATTGTGTTCCTTTGGCTCACTCAAACAGTTCAGGCATATTTTTAAACACTACAAAGAATGACTCCAACTTAAGGAAACAATTGGTAAATCAACCCAGCCTATGAGCTCCCTTATCACACAGCATTTTCCAGTTTAGGGGACTGGCTGTGATAAGTAGGGTGGGACAGAACATTCATACTTGATTCAAGCTGGGTCAAACAAACTCTGTTTTTTAAAGAACTTTAAATTGAAAGGTAAAGATACTAATTTCTTTCTGTAGGGAACATTTGAAATTAAGTGCTTTGGGCTGGTCATCTTCTGTCAGGTGTTCAATTATGCAGAGAAATTTGTTCTGCATATGGTTAAAACAGAAAAGGACATGCAGGAAACATTCAACCCCAGCAATGGGGAGTGAGTAACTATTTTCCATTCCCTCTCAGTTTCTAACTTCAGCCCATCATGAAGCACCACTGTAATTTGTTTGAACTTGTTTTTTGGGTTTTTTTTGTTTGTTTGTTTTTTTGGTTTTTTTTGGAAAGAAGTGTTTAAAGTCCCAATTTTATTTATTTGCTTATTTATTTTATTTAATTTTATTTTGTCAATATACAATTCTTCAAGGAATTGCAATTGTTGTGTCTTCTTCCCTCCCTCCTCCCCCTGGTTTATTGTGTATTTATTTATTTATTTATTTCTAGCTCCCACAAATAAGTGAGAACATGTGATATTTCTCTTTCTGTGCCTGACTTCTTTTACTTAATATAATTTTCTCTATGTCCATCCATATGGTTGCAAATGGCAGTATTTCATTCTTTTTTATAGCTGAGTAGTATTCCATTTTGTAGATATACCACATTTTCCATATCTACTCATCTGATGATGGACATTTGGCCTGGTTCCTACTCT
>NW_007730771.1:200735-201684 GCF_000696425.1 Galeopterus variegatus | reverse complement strand
TGCACAAGCTTTCTTGATTTCTCTTTCTGCATGTTCACTATTGGAGAATAGAAATGCTAGTCATTTTTGTGTGTTGATTTTGTATCCTGCAACTTTGCTGAAATAATTTTTCAACTACAAGAGTTTTATTGTAGAGGGTTTATGCTGTTTAAACTTGTGTTTAACAAAGTATAACTTGAAGCCAAATAAATATTTATTTAAATATCTTTTTACATTTTAGAGATATGATGAAAGACTAATGTACCTCTCCCCTAAAAACTGCATTTCAGAATGTTTACATTGATAAACAAAGGCCTGATTCAATAGGGCAATTCTAATTATACAGTGAAGAAATAAGAAGACATAACTTTTGAGATTCTAAACTTGTGAGACTTTTTTTTGTTTATGGTTTTGATTAAGTTCTACCTCATTAGTTATTTCCTCTTGGATATTTTTTCAAATTATTAGAAAATACATTTGCTTTTTATTAAAGGAAGAGTCCATTTAAAGATTTATCTGTTTGTTCAATCATAATCTATATTTACTATTTGTGTGCATATCTGTAATATTCCAATTTGAAAATACTCTTGAACATCCATACTTTATAAATGTAAAAATACTCTTAAACATCTATAATTTATAAATTTTATGAAGTACATATTTTGTACAATTTTGCTGACTTTTTTGTCTTGTTTCTTTTTAATTTTTTTCTTAATGAGTATAATAGATAACAAAAGGATCGCTGCTCTTTTTGTGTGTATGTAAAGAGAAAAAAATAAGCCCTTAAAGAAACCACAACCTCAAGAAAATAACCACAAGCTTGAGAAAATGTGGTTTTGAACAGTTCATTAAAGATAGAAAAAACAGACATAAGTTGGCAAATAATACACCCACCTGTACAGAGTTAGGGAATTCTTAGCAAGAAGAGTGTCACTGGCTGTAACGACTCTGAGCTAAAAGGACATTTTTT
>NW_007730771.1:196758-199572 GCF_000696425.1 Galeopterus variegatus | reverse complement strand
TTTTCCCACAGAGCTACATCTTTTCTCATGGCACCTACTCTATTTCTCTCTGTACTTCTCTGACTGATTCCGTCCATGATTATGTAATTTAAACTCATAATTCAGGTGATCATTATTATCTATTTCTCAACAATTTCCCAAATCAGGATCCAGGAAAGGAGAGTTAGATTGATTTGCTTGGGTAAAGTGTCCAGTTTAATCAAATTAGCTGATCAGCCATGCCATGGAGCACTCATTATTAAACAGGTATACCTATCTTTGATGGTATGAATGGGGAAAAGGGTGTTCTCTAAAAAGGGAAAGTCTACTATAAATTCAAAAAGACAGATTTGTCTGCATTTTTATAATAGACAGAATAGTGTCACAACTCTGAAGACATTTCCAGAAAAAGTCTTCTAAAATTATTTAAAGTGACACGACTTCATCAGATTTATAAAAGATCTTAGGAAATGTCTCCTGATAAAGACTCAGCAATTTCTTGCATACAGTTTGAAAAAAGAAAACAAACAAACAAATAAACAAAAGCAAGGTATATAAGGATATGTCCAAAAACTTATAGCTTATTCCAGAAAGAACCCTTCATTGATCCATGCATCCCTAACGTAGTGCCCACCGCAAGGTGAATGTGAATACACTTCTAATAAATGGAGGAGTAAATGGTGAAACAATGTCTCAATAAACTTGATATCACTGAGTGATAAAATTAGCATTGGATTATAAATGCAAGAACTGATATTGGCATAGCAAGAACCTTTTTGAAAATTCACTTAACAGATGCTTTAGTTGAATAAGGCAATGAGCATCTGAATTTATTTAAGATTTATCTTATAAAATGCCTCACTCGAAAGTAAAAACTCACACACACACAATTTATGTTAAACTGTGTTAAAAGGAGATCTAATTCTTGGGATTAGAAAGAAGATACTCAGTTTTATAACAAAAAAATGTGAACAATATTTCCTCTAGTAGAAGCTTTAACTTCCAAACTGATGTTCCATTGCTTTATGACAATCAATTTTACCGAAGATAATTTTCTTATACTTAAAGAAAGGTAAATTCCACAATGAATAATGTACATTTTCACCAAAGCTAATTCTGTCATATTTGGAAAAACTAAAGTCAATGGGGGATTTATACTTGAGAGAAGTTACAACGTATTGGTAACACTTAAAGACTAATTATATTTATTGCAGTTCACCACAAGAATTCACAAGAAATGATACAATTAGGAAATGGGTTGGATTGCATATATTGAAACTATGTTGATTAAAATCAGGGCCATATTACTTTGATACATATTTGTATTCCTGTTTTTTTTCAACCGGACAATTATAAAAATACTAAACAATTGTGATTTGAGCACACTTTTATATCATTGTATATTTTTTAATAAAAAATGAGCATAACAAAAAGTGTGTTTAAACTCATTTCATATCTGAATTATATTAATCAAAATATTGGGGCTATAAATTATTAAAATTTTGCGAGAGTAGTGATATGTCTGCATTTATCAAGCAAGAATATTTAAAAGTGCACAATTAAAGAGAGGTTTGATAAAGTATGCAATTTGGATTGTCAAGAAATATGATTAAATATATTTATAATATTATTTCAGATTAGATTAGGTTGCCTGGTTGCAAAAACAATTATGTAGATTACCAACAAGTTCACCAACTAGACAAATATTGAAGTTTTGGGTTGCTTTCAGTTAAACTCTTCTGGATATTTTTATAAATATTTTGCATAAATTCATAGAAGTAATATCACCTAAGTTGTGAATCAAGTGATGTGGAAAGGGAGAAAAAATAAATACTTTATAGCAGTGATTCTCAATGTGTTGTTCCTAGACCAGTAGTAGCAGCAGCATCATATAGAAACTTGTTAGAAACGTAAATTCTTGAGACAGTACTGAATCAGACTCTGGAGATAGGCATCGTAATCTGTGCTATTAGAAGCGGTCAAAGTGATTGTGAAGCATGCTAACATCTGGGAACCACAGGTTTATAGAATGCACATTCTTGAATGTTACATAGAGGAATAATTGCAGGTCTTAGTAATAAAAACAGCAATAACAACAAAAATTGTGTAACTATAGAATTATGGTAATGAGACTTAGAAGCACATATGGAAAACAATGTTTAAACAATATTCAAAAGCTTAGGATCATTGTATAACAATTGTACGAAAGGCTGTATGATGAAAGACCTAAGGCATTTCCATTTGACTGGGGCAATAAAGCAATTGTGTCAAACTTTTAGCAAAATGCTCTCCCAATAAGGCTGGGGAGTTATTTTCATATATTACAGAAATATTTTAGAAATGTTAAATCTCTTCTGATCATACAATAAATAGGAAGAGGATAAATATAAAACTGTTGAAAAACATTGGTAACTGATGACTTCCATGGCTTAAATTTGTAGCATTGGTGATTTCTAAATTTACCTGTAAAGGGATAATGTTCGACGGACCATTATTAGCAAGTGAGGTGTTTACTCTTTGTAAGGTGTTGACTCTTTCACCAAGAAAAAGAAATACTTATATAGATACACTATTATGTCACTTAACGACATGGATACTTTCTGAGGAATGAGTTGTTAAGTGCTTTGGCATCGTGCAAGCATCATAAAGTGTACTTACACAAACCTAGATGGTTTAGCCTCTCTCTCCAACCACCATTGTATACGCTGTCTGTCCTTGACTGAAACGTCGTTATGCAGTGCATGACTGTATTCTAATAGCTGGAAAGAGTACAAAAACTTTGATAGTTTCGTTTCTGATTTACAAATACAGAACACAAGGCTAATTTATTCCACA
>NW_007730771.1:192251-195976 GCF_000696425.1 Galeopterus variegatus | reverse complement strand
AAACTTTGATAGTTTCGTTTCTGATTTACAAATACAGAACACAAGGCTAATTTATTCCACATAAAAAGAACATTTGAAGTTTTAACTAACCATATATCAATGGAAGTTGGTTCATATTTATGCTGCCTATCATATATACTTAAATGACTGTATTTCCCTAATTATTTCGGATTCTAAGTATTTATTTCTAGCCTTGTTGCTGTATCTTCTGGAGGAGAGGAAAAATGTCTCCTCACATGGTGGAAAGGAGAAAATGGCAAGAGATTGCTCTCTTCAATCTTGAGCCCTTTTATAAGAGGGCTAATTACATTCTGACTTACTCACCTCCCAAAGGCCGCACCTCTTAATATGGCTGCATTGCGGATTCACTTTCAATGGGAATTTTGGAGGGGATACCATCATTCAAACCATCACAATCATGCACCAGTTTTTTTTTTTTTTTTTTGCTGTTTGTTTGTTTGTTTGTTTGTTTTTCTTGTATACTTCATTTAAAAAGCAAAGAGTCCTGTGAGCATGATTATTCAATAAAGACTGTGATTTATCTTTGGGCATATACATATTGATGAATGCAGTCAGTTATAATACTATCAGTTAAATTCCATCAGCAGTTCTCCTCAGCATTAACACTTTCTGTTAATATTGTATGAATATTCCAGACAAACCAAAATCATCTGAAACATCTCATCATAATATTTTATATTTCTTCCTTTAGACAATGCAGTCTGCCTTGCTTTAGAGATTGGGATACCACTTAACAAAGATTTTTGTTTCCCTCATGCAAATACATTTTTGTAGGCATTTTATTTTGCTCTCTGAGCTCATGAAGACTGCTAGAAAGAGGGCTCTGGCCATCTCAGTTAGTGCAGGACTATTAGAAGTATCCTGATGGAAATGAGGAAGAACAGGACACTTAAGGCTACAGGGCTCTAACTCAGGGAGACTGGACCCCCAATTGATATACAGCAGTACTCTCATGCTTAACTTGCCTCCCTAAAAGTAGATGTCCTTGGTTCCTTACCTAGCTCTGCCTCTATAACACCTTAATAACTCTGTCTTTGACTTCACAGCTTATGCATGCTCGTGCTCAGTCCTTTTGAAATCAATAACTTCATCTACTCATTAACGTTGCTACTACTTGCTCATAGTTTTCATTGCCTGTGACTATTACTTGTTTTCTGTTGTCATCTGCCTCTGAGTTTGTATTGCTTTGTACACTCTGATCTGTACATTCCTTTATGTACGTCAGTGCTGTGGATTGAATGCCCCCCAACATCATTGAAACTTAATTCCCACTGTAACTGTTGAGAGGGTGGGAAATCTTATTATGAAAATGGAAAGGTGGAGCCTTAAAGAGGTAATCAGATTGTGAGAACTACGTCCGTGCAAAAGGATTGATCCATTCGTGAAGTAATGGGCATAGATCTGATGGTTTTAAAAGGAAAGCATTTGAGAAACTCAACTCTCTTTCCTGCTCAGCCATTTTCATCATGTGATATCCTGCATTGCTGTGCAGAGTCACCATCAATGAGGCCCTCACTTGATGTGTTTCTTGGGCTTTGAACTTCCCAGCCTCCAAGCTGTAAGCAATTATTGTTTATTTACAAATTACCCAGTTTCAGGTATTCTGTTGTAAGCAACAGAAGCTAACTAACACAGTCACATACTTAGACTCCCGGAGAGAGACTTAAAACAAATGTGGAGGTTACCTGAAGTTCAGAGCCTCCTGCCAGTATATCTCAAATGTACATTAAACAAAATAGATAAGGGTGTATTGGAGCTCTCAAATATTACCAGTGAAGTGCATATTTAAACCAAGATATAATTTCAAAAGTATAATGTAGCTTTTTAATAAGTAACTAGAAATCGAAGATGCTACATGCAAAATAAATTGTAAAAGGAAGAGAAATATCAAGGATGAGGTAACACTCAATTATTAATTAAATAAAAGAGTTTGCTGCCCCTGAGTCTTGGTGTGCTAGTAGAGTTATGGATCATGCACAAAGCAAAGACTTTATTATTATCAGAACACTTTAATATTAAATAAATATATCAGGGATCCTCCCCAATTTTAGTCATATTCAAACACATAAACACACAAATATAACACTCAGGATAATGTTTTTAACTTAAATATTCCTTTAAAAATCTAATAAGAAGTGACAATTGTGTGAAGGATTGAACGAGATAGAGCTTAACAATTATTCATCTTCACTGAGCATGGTAGAATTAACAAAAATGTTCTAGCAGTGTTTGTGAGATATTCTGGGTGATCTTAGGATTTTAATGAACCGTGATCTCCCACTGCTTCAACCGTTCTTGTATCGAATCATGATTAGTGTGTGTCAAGATTCATTTATTTCTACTTCTGCCGAGAGCATCTAACTGTAGAAACAGCATCATGTACTGAAAAGAGCAAGTGTTTTGGATTTGAAATGAGCAAGATTTAAATTGTTACACTCACAGGCTACTTTTCAATGTTTTCTTTCAAGTAAGCCCATTTGGTTGTCTGTTATTGATTTTATCAGATATTATTTCTCACACACTGTAACTAGTCAGTGTCACTTGGAAACATGCTTGTAGCATTTCTTCTACTCACTCTACATGAACATGCAGTACCTCAACATCTCCAAAAAGTACTTCGAAATTCACTTGACAATAATAATGCCTATCCTGTCTACCTCACAGAATTTTTGAAAGAAATAAAGGAGCTTCGCAGGAGAAAACTGAGAGCTCCAAGGAGATGTAATATTGATTCAAATACTCAGACTAAAGGCTGGAAGAGGATAGGCCAACAGAACCTAGAAAGACAGAAAATTTGTAAAACAAGAACAAAAAAAAAAATAGAGAATAAGAAATTGATGATTTTGAATATCATATGCCCTGAATTTTTCTCCCCTAATATTAATGAAAAATATAAGTACATCTCTTGATTGTAAATGAAAACCCTGGGGAAGACCAAAGCAGAAAAAAGTTGAAGTTATTTAAGACAGAGAAACAGAAAAAAAAACAGTCGCACGTCAAAAAGTCATGTGTCAATTGTTTTTAATAAACCTTAAAGAATGTATTTATAGTCATTCAAATTTCAAAAAGGAAAAAATATGCTGTGACGTTCAGGATCCATTCCTGGGTGGGCCATCCATTAGCATATGGCTGTGTGTGTGTTTGGGATTATATGCACGTCCAGGAAAGACCTGAAAAGACTCTAAACTCTCAACTCTGGATGACCTTGTGACTCTGCATAAGCAGGAAGTGAAGACTAAGCCAACACTGTAAAAAGCCACATCATGTGCAGAGATCTCTTCATCAAAGGCTGGAATACTTACTGATTCCAGTAATTTAAGAGACCAAATAAATTTAAATATCTGTTAATGATTAGTTGATCACCAAGGAAACTGAACAGAGACTTAAGTGACCACACATAAGAGAAGACATTACAAAATTAGATAAGGGAAGTAACTGAACAAACATCATCCAAACAAAAACAACAATAAGGAACATTAATAACAAACACAGAGAAGCAAGGGAATATGAATTCCAGAGTCACTATATTAATTACTTAAAATGTAAGGTTTTAAACAATATACTGCAAAACATACAAAGAAACAAGAAATTATGGTTCATACATAGGCAAAAAAGAAGTCAATAGAAACCCTCCTTATAGAAAGCCAGACATTGAACTTATTAGACAAGGGCATTAAATTAGCTATTTTAAATATATTCAAGTA
>NW_007730771.1:190445-191844 GCF_000696425.1 Galeopterus variegatus | reverse complement strand
CAAGATATTATGGTTCATACATAGGCAAAAAAGAAGTCAATAGAAACCCTCCTATAGAAGGCCAGACATTGAACTTATTAGACAAGGGCATTAAATTAGCTATTTTAAATATATTCAAGTAACTAAAAGAAGCAATGTATAAAGAATTAAAGGAAAAGTAGAAGAATGATGTCTTACCGAATAGAAAAGGGAAAATATCAATAAATAATTATTTTAAAAAAAGATATTCTGGAGTTAAAAAGGACAATAACTGAAATTAAAAACTGTATAAAGCAATCATTATACATCTATGTTGATTTGCATACTTGATAGAATGATGAAATTTGCATGGAAATGAAAGCACAAAGGAATTGAGAGGAAATTAACGAGATGGAAGCAGTTTTAAAAACAAATAGAAAGTAAGTATTAATCTGAACTAGATTCTTATAAATTACAAATGGAAATATATCCTTCATGTGGATTGGAAGACTTAACATCATAAAGATAGTAATATTTTCCAAATTGATCTACATATTCAATGTGACACCTTTCAAAATCCCAGACACCTATTTTTTTTTGTAGAAATTGACAAACTGATACTAAAATTCATACCCTCTCTCCTTTCTCTTTCTCTCATAATGAGAATGCAACCTTGTTGACTCTTTTTCCCCTTTCTCTCTCTCTCATAATGAGAATGCAACCTTGTTGACTCTTTTTCCCCCTCTATTTATTCGGTTAATTGAATTTTTTGTACGAATATTTTTTCTTTATTTGTTTAGAAATTAGACATTTTTTGCATTGCTTCAGAAATGGATACTATTTACTGAATTTAATATTTATGGTATAAATATTTTGTGTAACATATAAACATATTCTGAAGTTAATTTCTAGTTTTGGTAAGTAAATGAAAGTCATCCAACTAGCAAAACCCCTCTTATCTACCTTCCTCAACTGTGTTGCACCTGCCACCTGTAGTGCAGGCATTTTCCATGCAATGTTAATCTTATCATGATCCCAAAGTCGGGATTCTTTTTTCATGGGTTGATATTTAAAGTTCATCTGACACTTAACAAGTACAAATATCTAAGAAGAAAAATTCTTGTTTGAATGACACTAAAAAAGAAATAACCTTCTCCGTTAAACTGACAGAAATAGTTTAACATTCATTTCTCAAATAAAATAAATAAAAGCTTGTTTTACTTGTCTTGATCAATAAAATGTGAATTTTTATGTTTCATATTGAATACCTACTTAAAATGATGAAGGGGTTGCCACTTAGAGGGCAGTTAAAAAGAGGGTTAGAAGATGATATATTTCAAATAATAAAATTTTATTTTTATATGCCATAATTGCAAAACGACTTGCACAGTGACCTCTTTGGTACTTCTTTAGAATTCAATGTTTTAACAGTATAGTAATT
>NW_007730771.1:189028-189754 GCF_000696425.1 Galeopterus variegatus | reverse complement strand
ACTTGCACAGTGACCTCTTTGGTACTTCTTTAGAATTCAATGTTTTAACAGTATAGTAATTTTGGGTGCACTGAAAAGTATGCATATTGTGCAAACAAGTTTATTTATTTTTATTTGGTTCTGATATATGGCTTTATCTTTTTCATGAATATGTATTTATATTTTTCTCAAACTACCTTACGATTAGAGGCCAACTTTATCATTGCTTTCTTAAGAAAATCATTTAAAATTTCAACGTGTTTCTCTAACAGCTAATGTTTTATAAAATAAATGATCCTAAAGATAAATAGAAATTTGACTTTGCTCTGCGTTTAGGTAATTATCACTCTATGGAGCAGTCTCTTGCTCAGATAAAACATTAAGGAAAAATAAGAGAATGTTAAATGTATATAATACTGTCTTTTCCCACTCTATAGTTGATCCTGAATTATCTTAAGGTCTCTTATGGTAACTGCATGAGACCGTGTGCTTTCTCACTTAATTGATTCCCCACCTGCCTGAGTGCATTATGCTTTTGATGTTTCTACTTCATCAAAACTTAACTATTTTCACCTCAGTATTTCTTAAACAAGAGTAATATATTAATCCTTTTAAAAAGAAAATAATTACCATTATTCCTGCAATTGGCTTAAATTATTTTCATTTCAATAATATTGAATATACATAAATTTAAAACTAGACATAAACTATTTATACTAATAGCTCCTATAAATTTTTCTAAATAAC
>NW_007730771.1:187035-188285 GCF_000696425.1 Galeopterus variegatus | reverse complement strand
AAGGGTAAGCACTATTATTTTTATTATCACATAAAAAATGAAAAACTGTGTTGTTGATTAGATAAGTATTCCTCCAATAATATTAATTTGCAGAAGATTTGCACCTTCCAGACAGAGTAACAGACAACAGAGTTAAAATACGAGAATCCTAGGGAAGGATAATTTCAGACTTTCAAACGACCTAGTGAGAGAGAGATTAATTTAGGGCTGTATTTAATGCTATTGACATGGCACAGAAGCAATTGTGCCTATTCTATAGCTAGTTCTGTGGCTTCATTAGTTATATGTGTGTGTGTGTGTGTGTGTGTGTGCTTTTTTTAAACGATGTAATTTTTAGACCAAAGGAAGGCCAATTTTTACTTTGGCAATAGGCAGCTATACTAAAGTGTGAAACTTCTTTCACTACCATCAGTATTTTTAATTGGTCACTAATCATCTATGTAAATTAACTTTTTGTTGTGCATTAAAAAAAATGCTACGGTTCTGTATGCAGGACTATTATTAGCAACCAAATGTACAAAATTTTTGGCTTCAGGTTCGCATAGTTCACAGTACCTTCTAATACCTATATTTATGAAAAATAATTCTGTTTTACTAAGAATTATATTTTAATGTTTATATCTAAACATAATCTGACTTACAGTGAACTACTATGAAAGATACATCTACTCGAACATCTCTATAGAAGATTGAGATGTAATTCAATTAAACAAATATAAGCTGATAACATTTTATGCTTAGCATTCATATATCTTAACGACTAAAAGAAATTTTTCGGGTGGTAATCTTGGCCGTCAAAGTAACATGTACTCACACTGGTGCTATCAAACAATTAAAAATGTAAGTGTCTGCTCTTTGTGATTGTGAGCCAGTTTGTTCAGAATAAACTTTTCTCCAAAAAACCTAAAAAATACTGGAGGAAATATTTATTAAAAATTTTCCTGAAAGTATCAGAAACATCAAACGACAATGAAGGTCTGAAAGGCTATAATCCTTGAGGAAAAAAAAAAAAAACAAGACTAGAAATGTGAGCCCAATGTTTGGTGTCTATTTTCTCGATGGCAACATTGCCAATTCTAAAGTGGAGGGGGAGAGCCTCAGAAATTCACCAGTTTCACAGAGCTAGGGGGAGAGAAATTGAAGTTCAGGACCTGCAAAAAGAAGGAACCGTGGTAAAATCAGTAAGTTTCAGTTGGTACTTTTCAGACAGTTACTTAGGCATTTGTAGAACCAGCAACAGGAACTCAAAT
>NW_007730771.1:184327-185314 GCF_000696425.1 Galeopterus variegatus | reverse complement strand
GAGATGATGGATAATCTCACACCTTTAAAAACATAAGGGAAGGAGCACTTATACGTATATACTAAACATTGATTTAGTTTGCATTATTAAAATCAGCTAATATATAAACTATTTCTATAGTTTAGATGACTTTAAATGCAAATATTCTACTAACAAATATATCCATTAAAACACATCCATATATGGTTTTGTGGCTTATTTTGTGGTTTATTACATTCTCTCTCTCTCTCTCTCTTTCTCTCTCTCTCACACACACACACACACACACTAATACAACTGTGCACAAAACACACTCATAAATACACTGCTCTGAATCCATTTCAAATCCTACAGCATTGCTTGGTGATGATGGACAGAATTATCTGGATTTTGTGAGTCCATATATTTAAAGTGGAGTCAGTTGTAATGAAAGGTCATTACAGCAAAGTTTCATTGAATCTGTAAATGTTGTAACTCAGGATACTGGCCCGGATGTTCAAATCTGATTTATAAAACAAAACAAAAAGAAAACAAAACTAAAACACCAAAAATTCTGTTTATCCAGGAACTCCAGCTGTTATGAACAGAGAAAATAATATTTTTCTTCACTACTCTGGACCTATTATGTCCATGGTTGTCCATAGTATTTTGAAATGAAAGATGGTTTTTATATTTGTAAATTCATTTGCTTATAATTCTTTATTCAAAAATTTAAGGTATATATANTTTTTATATTTGTAAATTCATTTGCTTATAATTCTTTATTCAAAAATTTAAGGTATATATACAGGCACATAATTACCCATTTTATTTTTGAAAACATTAAAATGAACAGTTAATTTTATTGCTGAAATATGAATTCTAGACCCTATCTAAGCCTTTGTCTTTTTGTGTCCTACAGAAAGTCACTTAATAGATGTGGACCTAAATTTCTTCATTTGTAATAGGAGAGAGTTTCCACGAGCTGCAAAATTTTACCACCATTAAGCAAATCACGTGCTGCTTTCT
>NW_007730771.1:154172-181917 GCF_000696425.1 Galeopterus variegatus | reverse complement strand
AAAAAAAAAGGAAGTCACATTATGTAACAAAATAATATCTAGACCAAAACTCTGAGAAATGTTTTCTAGTCTTTTTCTTTTTTTTCTGCATTATCTTGCTATGCAATTTTTTTAAAGTCATTTAAAGATTTTGGTAATACTCATGTATTCCTTAGACTTGAAAAAAGATCCAGGAGTAAAGACAGTTAGGAATAAATGACCTTTAAATTTACCTCCAGTTCAAAGAAATTATAATCCAGAAACCCTTTCATCTGATGTCATTAGAACCCATAGTGAATGGGTTAATGGAAAAGTTCAGTTAGAATTATGATGTCTAAAAATGATACATTCACAACTTGTACACTTTATTTTAAAACAAATACATGTACATTAATTTAAAAATTTTGTGTGGAACAAAGAACTTTTGTACATAGGTTGGCTTATTATCTCTCTTTCATAAACCATATCCGTAATGCAGCCTTTTGGACTTAAAGCAAAGACAATTTTGTGACACTGTTGAGGCAATTTTAGTGCAGAATCCTTTCTGATTTTTTTACATTTTTAAAAATATTTATCATAGTAACTAATTTTATTTATTGAAGAACTAATTGTAAAGCAATTGTCAATAGCTATTTGTCTATCCAATCCTTTTTAAATTGTTCATTAAAATAAAAACAGGAGAACGTATTTATATATATTTCATTATTTTACATACTTGGATAACAATTAATTTAACAAAATAAAATAAAATAAAATAAAATAAAAAAGATACACACATGACTCTCACTATAGACTCTTGGTGGATATACTGAAATTACACCACCTAAATGCATAATTTTAATGCACTATGCTTTTTTGTCTGAATAATTTAATCTGATAAATTAGTCCCATGAGGGTTTATTATGAACGTTTCTGCTCTCATAAACTTCCAAAACTTCAAGTCAGTTTCAAAGCAAATTATGGAAAGTTAATATGGCTGCAGCAATCTTACAATTCGAAAGAGTACATAAAGCATCCCCTTGAGGAGACCTCAAATGTATTTATACTGAGAAGCAGCCAAATATTCAGTCATAATTTAACATTAAAATGACATTAATAAGAACTACTTTGGAAAAATTCTAGTAGTGCAAGATTCCAGGCATATCATCAGTGAGTATCAGAACCCAGGGATATACTTGATCAGGGATGAAGCTGCTAAATGAACAGGGCTTTGAGTTCTTTCTTATTTGCTTTATCCTGCAAATTCAAAATGGTAACTCTAGTTACTGGCTGTTGGGTCAATTGGCATTGGAGGTTATAATTGTGCACTATGATCCTTGGGAATATGAGCCTATAAGCTTAACATGAAATGTAATGCAAACCAGAACATAACAAGAAAGTTGATAATATAGCATCTCAAAAGATAAGTGCCGCTGAAAAGATTGAGCAAGGTAATGAAAAGTCAGAAGCATAGGGGAACAGATATTTTAGCTTGTGATTTCAAATAGGGACTCAAGACAAATATCTAGGATAGCAATATTTAGCAAAGATTTAAATTTGCAGAAGAAGTATATTAGTGAAAATAGACTAGGTTTTTCTGCAGTAACAATAAAGACCCAAATCTCAGAGATTTAAAACCAAAAAGATTTCATTCTAATTTAATGTTAATTGCAGGTCGACCTGCAGCTCTGCTCTACCGCATCCTCATCTGAACACAATATGACAAATATATTATCTGGAAAATATACGGAAGGAATGCAGCAATTTGCACAATTAATTTTAAAGGCTTTCAACCGAAGATATCATACATTAATCCTGCTTACATTTCATTGGCTGAAGTGCGTCATGGAGACAAGCTAGACTTCAGGGGACAGAGAAGTGCAATCCTGCTACATGCTATTAAAATGAAGAATCCAAGGTGACATGATGACTATCCCAGAGAATGAGCAATTCACCCTCACACCCAGTGCCAGGACTCAGATGAGGTAAGTAAGATACTTGCCTTAGTTGCAAACTTAGGGATGTAACGAAAAACTTAGTAATTAAAATAAACAGTATTCCAAGGGTTTTATTTTATTTTTTTTTCTTTTTGTTTGTTTGTTTGTTTTGGTAACCATTGTAAATGGGCTTGCTTTCTCCATTTATTTTTTCTGCTAGTTTGTTTTGGGAGTATAACAAAAGCTACTGATGATTGTGTGTTGATTTTGTATCCTGCAACTTGACTGAAATTGTTTCTCAACTCTAAGAGGTTTTTGGTAGAGTCTTTAGGTTTTTCTATATATAGGATCATTTCATCTGCAAACAGGGACAGTTTGACTTCATCTTTTCCAGTCGGGGTGCCCTTTATTTTTGTCTCTTGCCTGACCACTCTGGCCAGTACTTCTGATACTATGTTAAATAGGAATGGTTATAGGGGGCATCCTTGTCTTGTTCCTAGATGATATTGGCAGTGGGTTTGCAATATATGGTTTTTATTGTGTTGAGATACTTTCCTTTTATACCTAATTTGCTGCAGGTCTTTATCATGAAGGGATGTTGAATTTTGTCAAATGTCTTCTCTGCATCTATTGAGATAATCATATGTTTTTAGTCCTTGATTTTATTATTATGATGTATCACATTCATTGAATTGCACATTTTAGACAGTCCTTGCATCCCTGGGATAAATCCCGCTTGATCGTGGTGTATAATTTTGATGCATTGCTATGTTCTGAGTGCTAGTAGTTTGTTGAGGATTTTGTGTCTATGGTCAACAGAAACACTATCCTGTAGTTTTCTTTTTTTGTTGTTGTATCTTTGTCTGGTTTTGTTATCAGAGCTGTCCTCATAGAATGAGTTTGGGAGAATGGCCACTATTTCAATTTTTTAGAATAGTTTAAAGAGAATTGGTATTAATTCCTCATTAAAGGTCTGGTAGAATTTAGCAGCAAGGCCATCTGGTCCTGGGCTTTTCTTTGTTGGGAGACTGTTGATTACTGTTTCAATCCTGTTACTTGTGATTAGTCTGTTCAGGTTTTCTATCTCTTTTTGGCTCAGTCTTGGTAGTCTGTATGTTTCCAAAGATGTATCCCTTTCCTCCAGGTGTTCCAATTTGTTGGCATATACTTGTTTGTAATAGTCTCTAACAATTCTTTGTATTTCTGTGGTATCAATTGTAATGTCTTCTTTTTCATTTCTAATTTTTGTTATTTGGGTATTCTCTCTTCTTTTTTTAGTTAGCCTAGCTAATGGCTTGTCTATTTTGTTTATCATCTCAGAAAGCCAACCTTTTGTTTCATTGATACTTCACATCATTTTGGGGGGTCTCTACTTCATTTAGTTCTACTCTGACCTTTTATTTCTTTCCATGTACTGTTTGGGGGATAGGGTTGTTCTTTTTTTTTTTTTTTTTTTTTTTTTTTTTTTCTGGTTCTTTTAGTTGTAGCATTAGATTGTTTATTTCAAACTGCTCTTCTCTTTTGATGTAAGCATTTTTTTGCAATAAACTTCCCTCTTAATACTGCTTTTGCAGTAGCTGACAGATTTTCCTATAATGTGTCTTTATTTACATTATTTCAAGATTTTTTTTCCTGTTTAATTTTTTCTTGGACCCATAGGTCCTTCAGGAGCATGTTGCTTAATTTCCATGTCTTTGTATAGTTTCCTGAGTATTGCTTTTTACTGATTTCTAGTTTCAATCCATTTTGGTCTGAAAGGATACTTGAAATAATTTCAATTTTTTAAAAAATTTGTTGAGAGTTGATTTGTGACCTAACATATGGTCTATCCTAGTGGATGTTCCATGTATGAATGAGAAGAATGTATATCCTGCAGTCCTTGAATGAAATGTTCTATAGATATCTGCCAGGTCCAGTTTGTCTAAAATAGTTTAAATTGTGTATTTCTTTGTTGATTTGTTACCTCTGTGATCTGTCCAGTGTTGACAGAGGCATGTTCAGGCATTATCATTTTGGGGTCTATCACTTTCTTTAGGCCTAACAGTGGTTGTTTTATATATCTTTGTGATCCAGTGTCGGGTGCATACATATTTATGATTGCTATGTCTTCTTGTTGCATAGATCCCTTTATCAATGATATAGTGGTCTTCCTTGTCTCTTTTTATGGTTTTTCATTTAAAGCCTATTTTATCATATATTAGAAAGCCACTCCTGCTAATTTTTGATTTCTGTTTGAGTGGCATATGTTTTACCATCCCTTCACTATTAGTCCATATGTGTCTTTACAGGTGAGGTGTTCTCTTAAAGACAGCTTATAGTTGGTTCTAGCTTTTTAATCCAAGGAGGTGAAAGATCTCAACAATAAGAACTACATAGGGCCAGCCCGTGGCTCACTTGGGAGAGTGTGGTGCTGATAACACCAAGGCCAAGGGTTTGGATTCCTATATAGGGAGGACCAGTTAGCTCACTTGAGAGAGCGTAGTGCTGACAACACCAAGTCAAGGGTTAAGATCCCTTTACCAGTCATCTTTTTTTTTTTTTTTTTGAAAGAACTGCAAATCACTGAAGAGAGAAATTAAAGAGGACACTAGAGGATGGAAAGACATTCCATGCTCTTGGACTGGAAGAATTAAGATTGTGAAAATGTCTAAACTACCCAAAGCAACCTACAGATTCAATGCAATCCCCTTCTAAATACCAATGGTGTTCCTCACAGAGAAAGAAAAAAAACAATCCTAACATTTATGTGGAGCAACAAAAGACCCCCAATAGCCAAAGAAACCCTAAGCAAAAAAAAAATAAAATAAAATGAAGCTGAAGGCATTACATTACCTGATAAACAATGCCAGTAAAGTTGCAGAATACCAAACAGCATACAAAAATAAGTAGCATCTTTATAATACAATAATGAACTAGCAGAAAAAGAAATCAAGAAAGCAAGTCCATTTACAATAGTCACCAAAAAAATAAAATACTTAGAAATCAATTTAATCAAAGTGGTGAAAGATCTCTACAATGAGAACTACAGACCACTTCTGAAAGAAATTAAAGAAGACACAAAAAGATAAAAAAAATTCCATGCTTTTGGATTGGATGAATTAACTTTGTCAAAATGTCCATACTACCCAAAGCAATCTATAGATTCAATGCAATCCCCATCAAAATAACAATGACATTCTTCACGGAAATAGAAAGAAAAAATCCTAAAAATCATTAGGAACAACAAAAAAGGCCACAAATAGCCAAAACAGTCCTTACAAAAAAGAAAAAAAGTCAGAGTCGTAACACTACCTGACTTCAAATTGTACTACAAAGCTATAATAACCCAAATTGTATGGAACTGGCATAAAAACAGACACTTGGGCAAATGGAACATAGCAGTGACCCCAGAAATCAACCCACATACTTTACTGCCAACTGATATTTGACAAAGGCTACAGGAGCATACATTGGGGAAAGGACTGTCTCTTCAATAAGTGGTGCTGAGAATACTGGACATCCATATTTGGAAGAATGACATTAGACCTATGTCTCTTCCTCTCACCATACACTAAAAACAATTCAAAATGGATTGAAAATTTATATATATACGAGACAAGGCTTCCAGTCAAGATGGCAGAATAGACAGTTCCCAGTGTCACTCTCTCCTGAATATCAACCAATTTATAACTATAAAAAAGCAACAGCCAAACTGGGGCTGCTAGAATTCAGAGGAAGAGGAAAAGAGACCTATGGAGTACATGAATATGAGTGAAACCATGATGAGAGAAAGAAAAAAACCTCTCTCACCATTTTGTTATGCAGGCGCTTTAAGCCTGGAGCTGCTGAGCTCATGGAGCAGGAGCAGGTAAAAGATGCAGCTGTGCACTTTGGATGAAGTCGCTTGGAGGCAGCAGGGGAGAAGAGGTCCTTGGTGGCCCCCAGGCCAGCAAGACCACTAATAGGGTTCCCATGGACCCACGTAGGATTGAGGAGCCACAACAACTGAAAAAAAAGAGCCACTCAGAGGCTGGTGAGTCATCATAAGGGACTGGCACATGGCCTGTCCCATGGGAACTGCTTGCAGCATGAGCACTGGGGGAGATGGGCCCTCTAGGGGAACAATGGGACACAGCAAAGACAGCCGACTGGCACCCCAGTCAGCAAAGGACCACTCAGAGGAGAATGGTTGGTAATATAGAAGTGTATGGGGTGCAGTTTGATGAAAAGGCTCAGGCCCAGATCAGAGTTTCTACACAACCCAGGTGCACTGGGTCTCTGGAGAGCTGAAGTACCTATCAAGTCAATCATTAAAACCTGAGCTGCACAAAAAGCCTTCCCTAGGGGAACAGCAGCAAAGCAGCAATTTAGCTCAACCACACAGTTCAAGTGCTGGTCCCCACAGGAAGTTCCCCCATTTTAGAAGTAAGCAAAGGACAAAAAATTGGTTCTGTCACAGACTCACTGCCTGTAACTTGGGGCCTGCCTGGGGACCTGAGGCATAGAGTCAGGGACCAGACCCACTTCCCACAACCAGGCACACCACCAGCACCAAGAAGCATGCCAAAAACATCACCTCCATGTGGGTGGCCCACCACAGCTACCACAATAACCATGGCTGTCACAAAAGTGGCTAGACACCACAACCACCACACTGATGGTCCACCAGCCACTGGAGTGCTTTGACAAAAGAGAGTCACCAGCAGAAACCAAAGAGAAGAGGATGTCTCTCTCCACAAAGCTCATTCCAGAATGGCAGAAGAAGCATCTGCTCTATGATAATACTGGGGGACCTGAACACACCTCTCAGCATTGGACAGATCATCTAGGCAAGAAATCAACAGAGTATCCATTACTCTTTCAGAAGTAGAGAAGAAATCTAGGGTTATCAGATGTGGGAGGGCGGATGGAGAAGAGATAGGGAGAGATTGGACAAGGAGCATAAAGAATAAGTACGATTTGTAACAATATGTATGCTAGTAATATTGATTTGATCAACATATGTCAGTGTTGAACCCCTAAAATATGTATAATTAATTATGATTCAATAAAAAAAATTTAAAAAATAATAATAATAAAAGAAAAAAAAAGAGCCCAATCTGTTAAACTCCCAAAAGGAAATATAGGGGAAACACTTCAGGAAGTAGGACTGGGTAACAAAAATAAAAATAAACAAATGGGAATATATAAAACTAAAAAGCTTCTGCACAAAAAAAGAAATAGTTAACAGAGCAAAAAGACAATCTACAGAATGGGAGAAAATATTTGCAAATGTTGAATCTGACAAGAGATTAATATCCAGAATGAACAAGGAACTCAAACTACTTCACAGTTAAAAAAAAAAAAAAGGAAGTAACTCAATTAAAAAAATGGGCAAAGGAGGGGAGTAGGCATTTCTCAAAGGAAGACATACAAATGGCCAACAGACACGTGAAAAAATGCTCAGCATCACTAAACATCAGGGAAATACAAATCAAAACCCCATAGAGATATCATCTCAGGCCAGTTAACTGACTTGTATCAAAAAGACAGAGAATAACAAATGCTGACAAGGATGTGGAGAAAGGGGAACCCTCCTACACGTTGGTAGAACTAAATCAGTGAAGCTATGATGGAATATGGTATGGAAATTTCACAAACAACTATGGATGGAACTGTCATACAATCCAGCAATCTCAGTGCTGGGTGTATTCCCAAAGGAATGGCAATCATCATGTCAAAGGAATACCTGCACTCCTATATTTATCACAGCTCTATTTACAATAGTTAAGAGTTGGAACCAACTTATAAGTCTATAGGTGTATGATTGGATAAGGAAAATGTGGTATATTTACACGACGGAATACTACTGTTCCATAAAAAGGAATGAAATTCTGCCATTGAAGCAACATGGATAAATTTATACAAAACTATGTTAAGTAAAGTAAGCCAGTCATAGAAAGAGAAATAACACATGTTCTCACTCATAAGTGGGAGCTGAAAAAATAATAATAATAACAGAAAGAAAAAAAGAAAAATACAACAACCACAATAATTTCTTAAATTCTCAAAAGGAGAGAATGGAGCTGAAGCCACCAGTCATGGGAAAGGGGGCGGGGGGGAATTAGGGAAATTGCTAAAGGGCCACAAAAATGTTTACATTGTGTAATGATAAATTAAGAAAATAATTTTAAAAAACAGTATTGTGATGCAATATTTTTTAAAAAATCAAAATTAATTTAAAAATCCATGATGAACAAACAACCAAATGTTGAATAAATCTGGATGAATATAGAGTTTCATGTCAAGCCACAATGGAACCTGAGGCAAAAGGCGAGATCAATAATACTGACATTGTATTTATTTAAAATTTGGCTATTTTGTTCATCATGGAAATGTTTGCATTAATATGGATCATGTAACATATTGAATTAAAATATGTTTAATTTTGCTTACTAAGAGTTGTGTTGCAGCCTTTAATTTTGCACCTGAGGCAAGTGTTTCATTTATTTCACTATATACCTAGCCCTGTATATTCCACAGAAGTGTTATCAAGGAAACACTCATAGTAGATACAATGGTTTAAAATGTGCACTCAGGCTTCATGCTAAGTCTCATTTCCATTTTTAAGGATCTTTGAAATATTAAGTAAACTTTTTAACCTATTTCAGCCTCACCTCATTTATAAAACAAGGTTCCATATATTCATAGAATCATTTATGCAGATAATCTGAAAAAAACTTACACAAAGAATTTTTAAATATATTTATTGTACCATGTAAGCACTCAATAAATGCTGTATGTTATCACTAATTTTTAAAAGAGAAAAATAACATAGTTTTCTAAAGGGCTGTTTTATACTGACAGAGAAGTTTGGGGAAGAAGACACATAAAAATGGACAGTATGAATATAATGAATATAATGAAAAATAACAAGTGCACTATTGTTATCTTTAAGATATTTGCACTTGTAATTTTAATAAATCTTCAGAACACTCAAAAACGTCATCATAGAAAACCCAGAAGATATAAACATAAAAGTGCAAGCTAGACACTAAATTTGATCTATGTAGTATGAAACAAACTTTAGAAATGTCATCCAGATACTTCAAGAGACATATACTATTAGGAAAACATTTAGGCATAATTAACATCACAGAATTCAAGGTGGTGGTAGAAGAATAGAAGTAATGATTGTGGAAGATAGCACCTTCATAATAAGGCCAAAGTCTAAATGTCAAATGAAAACAATATTAAAAGTGAAAAAAATATCACATATATTTTAGATACATGATTTAGGTAGGAAGAGCTGGGGCATTAAAAGTAAGAAAGGTCATTGAGAAAGTATTAGAGCTATTGCTACAGAGATGTGACCATATTCAATATTCAAAAAAAGATCTTTTCAGCTCAGTCTTAAAAATTCCATATTTCTCAAAGAATATGGTTTGAGCAGAACAATACAGAATGTTGAATGCTCTGTGCTTTTTCCTCAATTATCTGTCAATGGTGGATTACAAATCATCTGGCAAAGCATCCCTCCAAAATGCTTCCATACACTGTTCTGCCATATTCATAAAAGTATAAACAAAGAGACTTTCTAATGTCACACTGAAAAGAAATTCATATCAGAAAGTCAATAGGTCAGGCACAAAGAGGATCAAGTAAAATGAGATCAGTAATAAATTAATAGTTTTAGTAGGCAAAATAAAATAATAAGCCTATGAAAATGCAATGAGGCATAAGAGTCACTGTTAACGATTTGAAGGAAATCTAATTCACCCATTTTGTTGAGTTGTTAATAGAAAAAAAGTCCAGATGAGTCTCCAAAAGAGGCTATTTCATGGGTCACTTCACATTTAAGAAGAAAAGGAAGAGAGGACCAGGTGGAAATGATTATGGAGACTTGTCATGATGAATAACCTAGAAAGCAAATTTGGAAAACAAATTTTTGAACCCAGTAGATAAAGAATCTTTCGGTCAAATAACATTCAAAGTCTTTTTAAGTTCCAATTTTACCTGGTAATAAAGAAGATGATACTATGACTTAGACTCAAGGGAATTTTCTAAGAGTTCTTATTGTTATTATTAATGAACATGTATTGAATTACTTACAATTTGGAAGATGTTGTGATAAATAATTTATAAGCATTAATTTATTTGATACTCAAAATTAGGGAAGTAATTTAATGGCTTCTATTTTGCCTGTGTAAAAATCGGAGCTTCGATCATTGACAGGACTTGTCTAAAGTTACACATTTAGCAAATGTGGAAGCAGATCATTGGTGTGATAGGCATGTGTTGTTTAGCTGATGCTACAAATTCCTTTTCTGGAAAATATAAAATTTGCATTATCTTTTAATTCTATTTTTCCACAAACTTTTTGAAGTACCCTTTTATATCCTATGTATATCTATGTCTATGTAGCTGTGTATTATCTATCACTTTATCAATCATCTACTTATTTATCTGTAAATTTTCCTGAATAGCAAAGATCCTATAGTACAACTCACCTCTTCCTATTATCTTATTTGCAGACCAGGCAAGTATGATTCAGAGAAGTCTTTAAACAGTGAACCACCGGCAGAACAATATAAAAGCTTGGATGTCTTGCTTCTCACTAGGAAGTTTTTCAACTTCACATAGAGCTTGAGTACTCTGAGTTTAAGGTGGATTCTTAAAAGTCTCTACTGTGGGGGCCGGCCCGGTAGTGCGCCGCTTGGGAAGCGCGGCGGCGCTCCCGCCCAAGGGTTCGGATCCCACATACAGACCGGTTCCCGCTCACTGGCTGAGCGAGGCGGAGGCGCGGGAGCAGCGCCAAGGGTTGCGATCCTGTTGCCGGTCCCAGTCCGGTATGGGGGCGACACTGAGGGTTGCGATCTGTTGCCGGACACGGAAAAAGAAAAAAAAAAAAAAAAGAAAAAAAGTCTCTACTGTGGCTGACGTGTACTACTAAAACCAGAGAGGTTTTGATTTTTCTAGGTAGTAACAGAAGGATATGGAGCTCTGTGAGAGGGAAGTTGCTTCCAAGTTTTGCATCTCAAGCAGAGGTGACTTTTCTTTCTAACTAACTCTAAAACCTCCTAGTCACCAGCAGGGGCAAAATAATTGTATGACTGTATTAGATGCAAGGTACATGAGAGATTGTAACACACGTAATGAGAGGGATAGAAATTTGCAGTATCGCACAGGAGAAGCCAAAATTTTGTATAGCATGTTAGGGAAAATTAACATTGTTCTGAATGCTGGAATAAATAGGTTTTTGTCATTGTTGGTAGTGGTGGCTGTTTTTTGTGTTTTTTTTTTTTTTTTCTTTTTGGCTTTGTATACTAGTTTTGTTTAATTTGTTGGTTTTGCTTTCTACATATTAGCAGTTGAAGCTTTTGTCTTTTTCATAAACTCCCTAGCAAAGTCTTGCTCCAGATAAAATTTCTGGCTAACATGAACCCTACCAGTGCAGTTTTTGTTTGTTTATTGTGTTTTGTTTTAAAAGGAAAAAATCAGATTAATGGAACCTTGTAGAAAAGTTTGATTTAACAAGTTTTTAGTGTAAGCTTTAAAATTATTCCTTATTAACTAATGAAAACCTTGACACCTTGCTGGAATCATTAAAAAATGTGTCTTATGAACAGAAATCTCCGTATCATGATCAATATCATGATCAATTGTGTACTAGTAATGTTTCACTCAAAACTGAGCTATGAGTTCCTCAAAATTAGGAACCAGGTTACAGTCATAAATAAGTATTTCACGATCTGTAATTACATATATAATTTATTATTTGAATGATCATGTCGATTATAACTGTTTTTAATCAGGTCATGGACATGGATATTTACGGATAATCCATTCAGCTTCATTTTAAAATATGACACATACACATAGAAAGAGGTAGCACCAATAATTATAGGTAGATATTTGACAAATGTGTATGCTGTTTTTCTTTTAAACTAGACATGAGGGCTTATGTTGTAAAGCCTACCCTGAATTTATAATTATGTTATCACATAGAAGGGAGGCTAGGAATGGATACTAAATATCACTTATTTTAGGATATGTAATTCCTGACAGAAGCGTTGAACTATATAAGATGAGAGCAAAGCACCACTGTTATTGTCTGGAAGAAATTTTGATACTGTGTCCCTGAGTTACTTGGTTTAGTGTTCGACATCAGGCAAAATCTGGACATTTATCAGGACCTGCTGCCAAACCAATTGAATGGAAATGCCATCACTGTCCCTTGCATAGTATTCAGAATCTATTCATACTTATTTTTCCTCACCTCAGTCACCTGCCTATGATTTAAAAAGTTACAATTAAAAACTGAAAAATTAATACACTTAGCAATACTAATAGAAAAAATCAAATAAAGTGAAAGGGGTCGTAAAATAATCAACAGCTAAAACATTTGGAAAATTTAGATAGAATAAAATTTTTGGAAATTAACTTGTAAATAAAAGAAAAATATATATGATAAAAAAACAAGTTATAAACAAAATAAATTGCTCCCAGGAGGATGATTTCCTAAGAAAGTGCAGACGATTATAAGATATGATCTCTTCTTCCATAGCAGAAGAGAAGATGGATTCTAGAATTATATATATTGGAGTTTGTAAAACCCTGGACTCCAAATATCTAATTCTTCCAATCTAGAAAAGTCTGCTTTAACTTGTAATCAGTTTCCTCATCAGTAAAATTGTGATAAGCTCTATGGTATTGTACTAAGTGTCGATTAAGTAAGATATTTGCCTAGCAATATTTCTTGGATTTTTGAGTAGCAAAAAATTATAAATGAAGAAATAATTTGGAACATTAATTAATTCATTCAGAACATTAATTTTCCTCTTCCCTGCTCCTTTACAATTATAATTCATAGACCTCAAGATAAAAATCAGTTTGTTGATACTGCAAGAAAACTGTATTTACATGTTCGTGTTTTTGTCATAATAATTACTGTTGTTTTAACTTGCCCTGACAAGGAGTTGAAACTATAAAGAGAGTGATGAATAATTTGCAATGAATCAAGAACATGAATGGTGGATATTTTGTGAACAATTTTTAACTTAAAAAACCAGCATAATCTGCCTTTCATCACAATTTTATAACAGAAATAGTACCTAAGGAATTGTTATTAAAAATGTAGGCATGATTCTTTAAGCATAGATTTTACTTAATCTCTAAGGCAGCTGACATTTTGATTTCTCCTTTTGTTGCTGTTCTTTTTTTTGTTTTGTTTTTGTACTCAGCTATAGCTATACCATGAGAAGCAGAATATAACTGAAACTGATATCTCTAGCTTTTGCACATAGTAGAAACTAGTTAAATTTTTCTTAATAAATAAATAAAAAAGTATTATCATTTCCTTACGACCAATAGAATTTTAATCCACAACGAATTTGTCTAAGATTTCTTCCATCTTAAAGTATTTTAAATTTTAAAATTATTTTATAATTTTGAAATTTTACTATTATTAGTGAAACAAAACAGAAGGACTTTAATTACTACAAACAAAACCTACTTCCTCTGGCTCACATGTTTAAAATTGAAATAAATCCCCTTGTATATTTTCTTAAAAATAGTTTATTTCTTACAATTGTTGACTAGGGGGTGTTCTGTAAATGTGCATAAGCAAAGGGAAAATTTAAATTAAAAATATGATAGAAGGTGTTGGAGTACTACTCAGCCAATTATGATTTGTCATGGTAAAATTGAAAAAAGAAGGCAAATTCAGACAGGTGAGCCCAGTATTGACACCATACTCAAAGTAGTATCAGAGAACCTTTGAAGCTGAGCAGAGCTAAACAGGGAATCACAGGGCCAGAGATCCAAATTAAAGTCTAGAATCTTTATAAATCAGGGAGTCTGATAAACACTCCAAGCTATTTTGGGGAATCTGGATGAGCCACAACCTAGGAACGATATTTACCCAGAAATAGATCAGGACCTGAAGGAACTAAAACATTCTTCAAATTGTCTATATTTCTGATTAGTTTAAGATGTAAATATTTTCTGATTGACTATAACTTGCATTCCAAGTTATCTCTATTTTTTTTAATATGATAATTCTAGAGCATAGCTACCCTAAAGCCACTTGATACTGCTTTAGGAATCACGGTATTAATCATTTGCTCTTAGAAAATCAATTTCCAAGAAGGATTTACTTTTTTCATAATTCCCAGTGTTTATTATATAGAGTAGTAATTTACTACAAATCTAATTTTTACAATTTTAATTCCATCTGTGTTTTGTAAATTTAATTATCTATTATATCAACTGTTCTTTCATTGTCTTTGGCTTTCACTCTTTAATATTACCAAAAGCCCTCACTTTTTAATTTTTTAATGTCAAATTATTTTAAGTGTAAGGAAGACTACATATGAGTGAAAATAAATTAGAAGAAATTCCAATATTCCACACCTTATATCAAAAATAGGGTATTTATTTATATGATTGGGTTTAAGTAAACCATCATGCTATTAGTTTTCTCATTTCCTCCTTTTCTCTCATTTTTGGAAGATTCAGAAAATGCATTTACTAATATTCCACACCTTATATCAAAAATAGGGTATTTATTTATATGATTGGGTTTAAGTAAACCATTACGCTATTAGTTTTCTCATTT
Organism: Galeopterus variegatus; assembly: GCF_000696425.1. Taxonomy (NCBI): domain Eukaryota; kingdom Metazoa; phylum Chordata; class Mammalia; order Dermoptera; family Cynocephalidae; genus Galeopterus; species Galeopterus variegatus. Next base: position 167,445 of record NW_007730771.1, on the reverse strand, counting down.
CCTCCTTTTCTCTCATTTTTGGAAGATTCAGAAAATGCATCTACTAATCTATTCTATCTTCTCTACTGAGTATTGACACTTAGGAACAGGAATTACTATTTCAGTGATAGTTCTGGTGGTTACAATATGTGCCATTGTGTTATCATGATCTGCTTAGATGTATATTGTGCCACTTCATATAAAATGTTACGATTTAGAACAGTGGAATTCTCTTAACCTCCCACAATTTGTAGTACTACTGTCATATTTTACTTTTACATAGTCATAAATCACTTAACACAACATTATTATGTCTGCTCTAAAGAGTTCCTTTTAAAGAAATTAGGGGGAAGAAAAACCAAAAGGCTTTCACATTTACCCACATATTTACCATTTCTAATGCTGTTCATTCATCCTGTGGACACAAGCTTCCATCTGCTGTCTTCTCTGTTCAGCCTAAAAAAACCCTTCACATTTTCCTATGGAGTAGGTCTGCTGGCAACAAATTATTTCAGCTTTATTAAATCTGAAAGTATGGCTATATCATCCTCATTTTAAGATAAATAATTGGAGAATATAGAATTCTGAGGGTTTTTTTCTGTTTTTTGTTTTGTTTTCTTTTTCTAAATTTTAATGATGGTGTTCCATTGTTTTCAATGAGAAGTAGCTGTCATTAATATCATTGTTCTCTGGTATGTAATATGCCCTCCCCTACCCCCCTATTGTTACTGGGTACTTAAATTTTCTTATTTTTAATATATTGCCTTTTTAACTTTGATAATGAACTCTTTGGCTATGAGTTGCCCAGATATGTATGTAAGGGAAGTGTGTGTGTCTGTTTAGATTTATATGCTTCAGGTTTCTAAGTTTGGAAGTGAGGTTGCTTTTTTTTTTTTTTTTTTTTTTTTTTTTTTTTTTCTTACCACATTTGGGAAATTTTGAACATTATGTCTTTAAATACATAAATACATTTTTCTGTTAACTCCATCCACTTTTTATGTAATTCCAATTATATATACGTGAGATTTCTTGATATTGGTCTCACATAACATTGAGACTATCAGGGTCTTTCTTTTTCCTCTCTGTTCATTAGTTTATATAATTACTAATATTTTGGCTTCAGGTTCACTGATCCCTTCTTTCGCAGTTTTAGATCTGCCAATAAACTCATTAAGTGCATTTTTCAAATTTCAGCTAGTGTACTTATCAGTTCTAGATCTTCCATTTGCTTCTTTGATATAGTTTCAATTTTTCTTCCGAGTCCTCATCTCTTTATTGATTACATCTAACTTTTCACTGAAGTCCTTGAACTTATTTTTAAAAGATATCTCAAAATCCTTATCTGATAATTCCGACATTTGAGGTATCCTGTAATCTCTTTCTAACTACTGCGGTCTTTCTTGGTTATAAATTATGTTTCTGTTTCTTCAGCAGTCTAGTGTCATCTTAGTTATTTTAAGCTGGGCATTGTGGATGATATGGTGCAGAAATGTCAATGTTACTTTTCTATTCAACGTTAAAATTTTCTGCTTTTTTTAAGAGTCTTGAATTTCATTTTGTCAGGCAGTTAAATTGTTGATATAGCCTCTTAATTTTGTCATGTATGGTCTTTTCCTTTGTTATGATGAAGAAATTGAAGGCGGTTCCCAAACAATCTCTACCTTGGATTGAGTCTCCTGATCTGTGTCCACATCTTGCTCTTAAAAATGTGACTTGGGCTGGAACACCCTGATTAATGTATAATTTGCTGACTGAAATCAATCACAAAATTGTATTGAACACTTAAAGCATGAAGATTTTTTGCTTAAAACTGCACATAGGCATTTTTAACTTTCTGATGTAACTTGCAACCGATGACTGTAACTTCTTTATTTGGCCCACCAATGAGTGTGAAATAACTTCACCCTAAGGTGGTCCCCTCCTCTCTGTAAACTGCCCTATAAAATCTTTTGCTTGTAACAGACCCACAGCACTTCTCAACTCTGTTGGCCAGTGTTATCTGGGTAAATCCTCTTATTTGGCTCCCAATAAATTTTGCCCCTCCTCTCTGTAAACTGCCCTATAAAATCTTTTGCTTGTAACAGACCCACAGCACTTCTGAACTCTGTTGGCCAGTGTTATCTGGGTAAATCCTCTTATTTGGCTCCCAATAAATTTTATAAAATTACTTGGCCTCAACAGCTTGAATTTTAGTTGATAGTTAAAAAAGAAACCATTTTTGCTTTTGTTTTGATTTTAGAGAGTGTTCTATTTGTTATGTATTCCTTACTCCTAAGACATGGTCTCTCTGAGGTCTCATGTAAATGCCCAAGTGTTCAGTGACATGTTTACAATCTGGCTGAGGCAGAACTCCAATATTTTCTGTCCCTGTTGATCTCTGGTATTTCTGTTCACCTCTCTGCCCTGCAGCAGCTGTTCTTTTGAGGTCTTCTGGAATTTCATTTCATGCATATATGCATGTAGCCCTCTGCCATGGATACATTGTAAAATTCCACACTGACTTCTGAAACCTCTCCTCCACAGTACCCAGTGCAACAGACTTTCACTGATTCAACAAAATGAAAATCATTTTTCTGCCTCTTTAGTTCAGTGGGACTGCTGTGCACTTCTTTGGTTCCATGTTTTTCTTTCGCAGTCTGGAAAGCATCCTGGACCATGGTCTCAAAGTCAGGCAAATATCGAACTCAGTTTGTGTGTTTACTTTGAGATAATAACCACAATTTTGTGCTGCCTGTTATCCAATGCCAGATCTAGTTTTATTTTGGTATATAACAAGATTACAAGTCTGGTGCCAATTATTTCACCATAGCCAGAAGTTCTATGTTTATATAATGAAATATTAGTTATTAATAAAAAAGAATAAACTACTGATACACCCAACAATATGATGACTCTCAAAATCATGGGGTTGAACAATATAAACTACACAGAAAAAATGTTCAGACACTATGATTCCATTCAGATAAGAGCAGGAAGTGAATCAGATCTATAATTATAGAAATTATAGAAATTTTTAATACTTGTTGCCTATAGGAAATGAGACTTTACTGGAAGGGGCTATGAGGAAACATTTTGGGGATAGTGGCAATAATATATCTTGATTTTTGTCTTGCGATCATGGTTATATGCATTTGACAAAGCCACTGAATTTTATACTTAAGATCTATGCATTTTATAACATAAATAATGTATATTAGTTTAATTAAAACAGATTTTTTTAAAAAGTTTAACTGTAAATTAAGACAAAATATACACTACAAAGGCCAACTAGAGATACATGTAATGTACTTCTCAGACACAGTCTTTAAAATCAATGTGATCAGTTTGTATCATGTGTTAAAAAAAAAAAAAGAAAGAAAAATTTTAATCCTTGCTCTTAAGGCCTTCAGATGATTGGAGGAACCCCACCCACATTATGGAGGGTAAGATGCTTTATTTAAAGTCAACTGACTGTCGGGCCGGCCCGGTGGCGCACTGCTACAGTGCGCCGCTTGGGAGCGTGGCGGCGCTCCCGCCGAGGGTTCGGATCCCACATACAGACCGGTTCCCGCTCACTGGCTGAGTGAGGTGCGGGCGCAGCACCAAGGGTTGTGATCCCGTTGCCGGTCCCGGTCCGGTACGGGCGCAACACTGAGGGTTGCGATCCGTTGCCGGACACGAAAAAAGACAAAAAAGAAAAAAATAAATAAACAAAGTCAACTGACTGTAAATGTTAATCCCTTCTGAAAGAATACCTTCACAGCAATATCTAGACTAGTGTTTGACTAAACAATTGGGCATCACAGCATGGTCAAGCTGACACAAAAAATTAACCAAACACACACACACACACACACACACACACACATACACACACACCACACAAGCACATACATGGTCAAGTTGACACAAAAAATTAACCATTACATGCATAAACACACCACTAACTCACACACATGAATACACTAGAAAATATCACATTCATTGAGAAAAGAGTAAACAAGGAAACTGCTAAATTTTTCATATTGTCCATAAATAATACAGTCAAGTTTATGTTAGGCTTTAATCAGCCAAGAATATATGCTGTAGTGTTAACTTACTAGGACTGCTATAACAAAATACCACAGACTGGGTGGCTTAAACAACAGGAATTAATTTTCTTATAGTTCTGGAGATCAGAAGTCCAACCTGCATTGCCAAGTTTGGTCTTCTGAGTCCTTGCTTCTTGGCTTGTAGGGAGCTTTTCCTCTGTGCTCATGAATTCCTGTTATTTTTCTTTATAAATCCTGACCTTTTTTGTTCAAGACTCTAGTCAGATTGGATTAGTGCACACCCTAAAGGCCTCATTTTAACCTAATTACTTGTTTAGGTCGTATCCAATACTTTTACTGTCACTATTTCCCTGGATGGAAATTAAAGCCCCATTCACACAGGTATTCAGTTTGACATGACATTGTGGCAACTTTTTGAATAAAATCAGAAACAAAGTGAGACACTATATAAAATATAATTATTTTATACTGTCTTGGAAATGTTTATAGTTGTAATAGCTCAAAAAATCTTAATGGTAATTTGAAAACACTTAAATTTATCTGTATTATAGTTGTGACTTTTGTCTATTTAGTAAATTTAAGTCACCACACTTGTACAATTTTTAAAATATCAGCATATCAGCAAATATCTAGGTTTGAAACATCTATTAATTATCAATAATTTTCCAATCATTATGACAACTATCAGGTAATTTAGTTAGAAATTAAAGTTCCAGGAATAAATATAATGCAAAATTTTATTAAAAACTGAAATATTTTAAACTATGCAGAATAAAGGTGGGCCCGTGGCTCACTTGGGAGGGTGTGGCACTGACAACACCAAGGCAAGGGTTAACATCCCCTTACAGGTCATCTTTAAAAAAAATAAAAATAAAAAATAAAATATCCACAATAATGGAGAGACGCATGTGTCCTAAAATACATGACTGAATATCTTAAAGATGTAATTTATTTTTAAAATTTGCTTGCATTTTTAATGCAGTTTTTATTAAAAGACCCATAGATTTATTCACTTCTTTTTAAAAATCATTCAGAAAAAAAAAATTATAAGGCTATTACTGAGAAGACCTCTCACCTGTTTCATTATTAAGGTCACATGTTATGAATGCAAGAACAGTTAGATGTATTAATGCAATAGAATAGATAATCTAGAAAAAACTAAACAACTACTATTGATAAATAACTTTCAGAAACTCTATAGTAGTTAAAACAGTATGGTGCTGGCATAGAAACAGACACACAGACCAACAGAATCGAATAGAAAGCCCAGAAATAAACCCATGTATATCTGGTTAACTAATCTTCAGCAAAAGTGCAAAGAATACACAGTGGGAAATCGACAGTCTTTTAAATAAATGGTTTGAGAAAACTGGATATCAACATGCAAAAAATAAATAAAATTGGATATTTATCTTACACCATGCACAAAACTTTATTCACAAGGATCAAAGACTTAAATGTAAACCCTGAAACTGTAAGACTCCTAGGAGAAAGAATACGGGAAAGCTCCATAACATTAGTCTTGGCAATGATTTTTTTGGATATGGAGCCAAAAGTACAGGCAACAAAAGCAAAAACAAACAAGTGGACTACGTCAAACTAAAAAGTTTTTGCACAGAAAAGGAAATAATCAAAATGAAAAGGGAACCCATGGAATGGGAGAAAATATTTGCAAACAATATATCCTACATATGGTTTATATATCAAACATATATTTAGAAACTCCTACAATTTAACAGCAAATAAACAAATAGCTCAATTAAGAAATGAATAGACACTTCTCCAAAGAAAACAAACAAATGTCCAGGGAAATGAAAATCTAAACTACAGTGAGATACCACCTCATACCTGTTAGGATGGCTATCAGAAAAAGTCAAAACCTAACAAATGTTGGTGAAGATCGTGAAGAGACATTTGCACTCCCATGTTCATTGCAGCTTTATCCACAAGAAATAACCTAAGTGTTCATAAATGGATAAGATATATTATACACACGACACACCCACACAGAGTAATATTAGTCAGCTTTAAAAAAAGGAAATTGTGCCATTTGTGACAACATGGATGAACATGGGAGACATTATGCTAAGTGAGATAAGCCAGACACAAGAAGACAAATACTATATGATCTCACTTAAAAGTCAAACGCATAGAAACAGACAGTAGAATAGTGATTACTAGGGGTCAGGGGATGAGGGAAATGAGATGTTTGTCAAAGGGTACAAATATGTAAGTATAAGATGAATGAATACTGACGACTTAATGTATAGCATGGTGACTATAGTTAATAATAATGTATTATACATCTGAAATTTGCTAAGAGAGTAAATTTTAAGTATTCTCATCACACACAAGAAAAGGTAAACATAAAAGCTGATGGATATATTAATTACCTTGATTTTGGCAATCCTTTCACAATGTATACATATGTCAAAACATAATGTTGCATAATTTAAATACATACAATTTTTACTTGTCAATTATACCTCAGTAAAGCTGAAAAATATGTACACACATTCATTCATTCATCTGGTCTTTTATTAAATACTATTAGTGGCCACCTACCTGTGAAATGCATTGATCACATGGTAAAGAGAAAATGAGATATTGTTCTTGCTTCTATAGAACTTCCATGTACATTATGTATATACATGCTTTAGTGCATGATTATTTACACTTTATTTACTTACTTATTGGTGTTTTCCATTATGTTTACATACTACTATGTTCTAAACAAAATAAAACAAACAAAAAGAAGCATTTGAGGAATTTTACATCAAGGCACCCAATACAATGAAAAAAAATTAGAAATTCAAAGGGAAGACAAGTAAACAAAAACAACAAAAAGCTACATTCTATACCACTAAACTATGTGCCACATGTTTCTTTAGAGTGCCAGAATATCTCTTATGTTTTTTTCCATCATCAACCGTATATCCCATACCATAAAATGTGTCTAATTACAGTATTGTCTCTAATTCCCTTTACTTCTCTCTATGTGATACTTCATATAGATAGCTGTTTATTATCTACATCTATCTATATATAATATACTTAAAACTATATTATAAGGTACTAAAAAGAAATGCACAAAGAAAATCATTGTAAGCAATGTGGTAGGAATTAAAATAATGCAACACAATTGTGTTTTTAAAATGTCTTCCTAATTGTCTTCATCAGCATATATTATTAAAATGTTTCTTCAGGATTTTCAAACTTTGATATACTGGGATGAACTGTACATTTTATATTTGTACTCCAGAATGAAAATTGTTGTGAAGTATTAGTTTAGATCAAAAGGAAGAAAGCAAGCAGACAGGTGTGTGTTTCAAGTCCTGCGGGCACAGGTAAGTCAGCTATTCTCTTTCAATCTAACATACTACTGCTTTATACTTATGCCACTAGGGTATTTATAAATGAATGATACAATGTCAATAACACTCATGGAGTTTTCCATAGAGGGCAATATTTTATGCAGCCTAAAGTAGTGTTGCATATAACATTGCAAATTCTTTATGAGTTGTTGTTCATTAACACTCTTAGAAGCTATACATTCCAGACTTTGTTGATCAAATGACTGTTTTTAACAGATGCTATATTAGTCCATTTCTGTAGCTTATAACCAAACACCTGGAATTTATAATTTATAAGAAAACAAAATTTATTTCTTACAGTTTTGGAGGTGGGAAGTCTAAAGTCCAGGGAAGACATCTGGTGAGGGTTTTCCTTGCTGGTGGCTTCGGTGATGCAGGGGTCTCACATGGCAGAAAATGGTGGAGCAGAGAAAGAGAGATTCTCATGTGCTCTCCTTTTGAAGCCCACATAACCATGCCCCAGCCAACCATTATTAATCCATTCACTATGGCACGGTCCTACAATCTCATCACCTCTTCAAAGCCCCACCTTTCAATCATCACAAAAGAATTTCCCCCTCTCTCAACACCGTCACAATGGGGACCAAGTTTCTGTGAGGTTGCAAGGGCATCCCTTCTACATCAGATGCATTACTTTGCATTGTTCTACATTGAAACTTGTTCTTATTACATTTTTTAACCTTTCAATTTCTGTAATATTTTCAGATGTACTACAGCCATTCTGCTTGTGTACCTTACAGTTTAATGTGATCTAAAAATGACTTTGAATGTGTTATTTTCTAATGAAAATAGGTGCCCTAGGGTCATTGATGGGGCTACTTACTCTAACAGAACAGACTTGACCTGCACTGTAGCATGCTTAATGGAAGCAAGCACAGGAGTTGTTTGCAAGCACGTTTTCTTAATTTACATCATATCAAACCACAATATGTCAGTCTCATTTATTGAAAATTATATAAATATCAATTATATAAGATTTGTCAGTGGGAGGATTTGTTTTGTTTTTCTCTCTCCCTCTCTCTCTCTTTTTTTTTTAATTTAAACAATCTTAGGTTAATCCTGACTTTTCCATATAGACTGAATATAGGTAAAAATTAGTAATATTCTCTTTACTAACTGCATTCTTCATTGGTTATAAGGAAATCAATATGATTCCTGTGCATGATATTACTTTTGGAAGCTTATTTTTATTTCTTATAAGCTACTGAATGAGTACTACCTAGGATTAGAAAATTTCTACTTTACATATTCAAAGCCAAAGATTGACAAAATCAGTGCAATCTATTTTATCAAGTACCCGGAAGATTGCTGGCATTTTGTTTAGTAGCATATACTAAATACATAATATTATTCTGTAGAAATCATGGTATTTTCACATTTTACAATTGTATTATAACTGTTTACTTTTATTTTCAGATGTGTATTACATATAAGCAATAAATCTGGCCTTTGAAATTAGAAGCAATTTGAAATAAGATTGCAATATTACTAGAACTGAGAAAGTAATGGTTTGTGGGTGTTGATTGTTTAGCAAATACCTGCTAAATGCCTAAAGGGAGGAAAAAAGGCCAATATACCAAATAATTATACCAGTAAGAATAATATAATTACTACAGTAGCAGTACAAATATAGGGTATGTAGAGAGTGGATTGTAGAGGAGTGGTTTGTGGGTGTTGATTGTTTAGCAAATACCTGCTAAATGCCTAAAGGGAGGAAAAAAGGCCAATATACCAAATAATTATACCAGTAAGAATAATATAATTACTACAGTAGCAGTACAAATATAGGGTATGTAGAGAGTGGATTGTAGAGGAGGTGTTAATGAATTCTGACTGGGACTATTTGGGGAGTATTTTTTTGCAAAAAAAAAAAAAAAAAGACTTTTATTCTGAGACATGAAGTATAAAAATTTTGTGTGTAAATGATCATGAAGAAGTGGTCATGGCCTTGAAACCTCAAGACATTCCGATTTGATGTAAGTACACATGAAAACATGTCTATATCTTGACATCTCTGTATTCTGTCAATAGCAGCTTCCATCACTTTACCCAACAATCTGCAGAACAAGGACAATATCCATGTCATAATTCAAATATATATTTTGGGAATGAGCACTGGTTTCCAACACGCCAACTTAGAGGCTTATAGGAACTACTGCAATAAAGGTCCACCGACCCATGATTATTGTGCCAGCAGCCATAGCTCTGGGAAGCAGAAGCTGTGTGGCTTAAATTAGGCAGCTAAATATGCCAGTTAAGAAGCTAATCTTTAAAATCTAATTACCAAAGATGGATCAGGTGACCCTCTTTCAAAAAATTCTGTAGCTCAAGTATTACAAACCTGTATATATAACTTCATCTCGGTAGTGAAGATCTGGCATAGGTAATGGTAAGCACAGACATAAGCTTGTTTCTATCAGAATCAACACTACTTGGGCATTTAGCCATGCCTGTGGACCAGCGGAAAAGCCCACAGAAAGCAACTTAGCTCTGAAACCAAAATGTCAGACAATGAAATAGATGGAACAGCCTCCTTAAAACAATCAACCCCCCAAACTTAACCTCTCTAGGCTTATTCATTTTTTTTTTTTTTTTTTTTTTTTTTTTTGTCTTTTTTGTGACCGGTAAGTGGATCGCAACCCCTTGGCTTGGTGTCGCCAGCACCGCGCTCAGCCAGTGAGCGCCCCAGCCATTCCTATATAGGATCCGAACCTGTGGCGGGAGTGACGCTACGCTCCCAGTGCTGCACTCTCCCGAGTGCACCACGGGGCCGGCCCAAGGCTTATTCATTTTTGAAGAAATAAAGAAAGCATAGGCAGTGGATATGTGAACAAAATAGCTCCAATTTAAAGTGAACACATCTACAGGCAGTCTTGATCTGTGTAGAACTAAGAAATGTTATGATGGATAGTCTAGCTGTCTAGGTGTATATTATAATATAGTTGCCTGCAACATTTAAAATAGTAAAGAGGTTCTTTTGGTGGCCTCGTATTCATTATGGCAGTTTCTTGCAATCCATGACCTATAAAGCAGAAGTCAAGTTAGGCTCACTAGGTATCTTATGCACCTATTGCTCATCAATTGTTTCAAAGAGTAAGAGTTAAATTTAAATTATTTATTGAGTGCCTATTTTTAAGGTATGTACTGGTGAATAGATATTTCTGTGCAATACAAATTAATCTAAGTCCAACAACTTTTTTCAGTTATTCTCTTGTTAAAACCATCCCTCATCCACCTACCATCCTTATATTTACTTATAATTCATTGTACATCTTCACCAAGAACATTGTCTTCAATAATAAATCCATCTTTAATTCCAAATATGTGTGTATGAAATGCTACAATTAATATACTAGCAGTTCTTTAGTGTCCAGGAAGGCTCTGACACACTTATTAAAACTTTCAAGATGTCATACTGGTGTTCAAGCATAGGAAGTAAGCTAAGCAGCACTATACCTGAAAGAAGCATACCTTATATAGCATCACAGTTTGTTTTTTTTCCAGATGTGCTATGCACAAAAGTGCTAGAATCTGAAAGATGGCTGCCTTTGATCCTTTGATGTAAAGGGGACTTTAGCATGCTCTTTCAAGCATATCTACTCTCTCTTCTCTTGCTCTCTCATATGCTCTTCTACATGAGAATCGACAAGCTGTCTTTAGCAAACCAGGAAGCATAAGCATCTACAATCAGTAGCTGACTTCTTCAGAAGGTACTTCTTGTTAAATAGATGATCCTCTTCTCTCTTAAGTTGAAAAATGGAAAAATTGAACTGCTTTGAATAATATAGCTGGAAAAAAGAAAGTTAGAGATCCACTGGCAAACTACTGAAATCTACTAAATGTGCAAATTCTTCTTCTGAGTGATTTTTATTTTTTGTTGAAATTGAAAATGAAGCTGAGATTGAAGTTCAGTCCAATGACGTGTATAATATTAGATGAAATTAGCAGCCCAGGATACCCAAGAGGCAATGCAAATATAAGCCCACAAACTGTAAGGTTCACATAAATTGGGGGTAAAATTCCCACAGTACCATATAGAAATCATAAGGTCAGTGAAGTTTAGTAGATATCAAGGCAAGAATATGTTCACTAAATTTTGGATTGTACTGGACTGTAATAGTGGTAACAGGTCTGACTCATTTATGAACCTGGAAGGCTTATCATCCATAGTATAATTTCAGCCAACCATTTTGGCAAAAAGCTGTACTCCAGAGTACTTAATCATCTTATATTACACTTCTCTCTGTGTAAAAGAGATGCAAAAAGAATTACTCAAAGCACCTGAATGCGATGAGAAGCCTGAAGGGCCTGCCCCTCAGCAACTCCTCTGTTAGATGGAGATAACTGGGTACAGCCCAGATTCAAAGTTAGCTTCTGTTTTTTATTGTAAAGACAAGGAAGTTTCACAAGAAAATTCAGTTGATTCAATCATTACAAAAGGACACAAGGACATGGGCAGTGTGACAAAAGTTATCTATAGCTAAGTATAGCTTAACAAGGGAAACTAGTAACACCAGTAAAATTAACAATGTGACATTCCAAAGTACGATTAGTGAAAAGTTAAGTTGGTCAAACTGGTTCATTATCTAAAGTATAACTTCTCCATAGCAAAAGTTACATTCTTATGATAAAATCTAAGTACAATTATCTCTAACGTTTCCCCCAACAGACAGCTTGCCCCTAGCAAATATTTTTTTCACATCTTTCCCTTCAGCAATTCTTAAAATCTCTTAACAGGATCAGTAAGACAACCACCTGTTAGCTCTAAAATCATTAAAGTATACAATCCCACACATAAGTAATGATTAGAGTTGATTAGATGGGCTGTAGCCCGGCTATCTGTGGGCTGTGGCCCCCTACTCAAGGGCTTTTGCCCCATATATGAATTTACCTAAAATCCCTATTCTAAAAATCAAATGAGAATCAACATTATTTAATTAGAATTGATTAAATGGGCTTTTGCCCTCTATCTGTAGACTGTGGTCTCCTTCCCGAAGGCTTTTACCCCATACATGCATTCACCTAAAAACCCTATTCTAAAATCAAATGAGAATCAAGTTTTCTAACCCTCCACAATCTTATACCTGTAAATGGTGAGTAAATGGTTTCCACAGAAAATAGAAGTCAGGTTCTGTGGATGAATGACGTCTGGTCTGGTTTAGCAGCATCCTCTCAACCCATGTAAGAGGCCTAAGGCAATTTACAAATCACCAAGAACTACATCCTGTTTTCTCAAAGTACCTCCTGACTTTGCACCCTCCCCTACTTCTACCACTTTTTGATTTAAATTTTTCATATATCTCTCAATACCAATCGTAATGTTCTTTTTGTACCTTAGATAGATGACTTGTTTGAATGACATTTTTTCTCTTATGTTGTTGTTGCTTGATTTGATTTAGCTCTGACTCTATGTTCTCTAGTGACAAAGACAACTGATGCCTAATCACTGGGTACAACATGGTCTTAAATTATCAAATTTCCTTTGAATGCGATGAGAAGCCTGAAGGGCCTGCCCCTCAGCAACTCCTCTGTTAGATGGAGATAACTGGGTACAGCCCAGATTCAAAGTTAGCTTCTGTTTTTTATTGTAAAGACAAGGAAGTTTCAAAAGAAAATTCAGTTGATTCAATCATTACAAAAGGACACAAGGACATGGGCAGTGTGACAAAAGTTATCTATAGCTAAGTATAGCTTAACAAGGGAAACTAGTAACACCAGTAAAATTAACAATGTGACATTCCAAAGTACGATTAGTGAAAAGTTAAGTTGGTCAAACTGGTTCATTATCTAAAGTATAACTTCTCCGTAGCAAAAGTTACATTCTTATGATAAAATCTAAGTACAATTATCTCTAACGTTTCCCCCAACAGACAGCTTGCCCCTAGCAAG
>NW_007730771.1:132760-153385 GCF_000696425.1 Galeopterus variegatus | reverse complement strand
GTTATAAACTTTGGTCCGTTATCCTTAGGACTAAATGAAAATTAGTTACTTAAAACTATAAGTTAGATAAATCCCTTGATGAAATTCCATCATTTTTTATTGCCAAAATGTTACTGGAAAATATACATTACTTTAAATTATAAATAATAACAAAAATGTTCTTGGTTTTTAAGATGTAGGCAGATATTCTTTAACATTTTATTAGCCGTTTCTCCTCACATAACCAAAAAAAAAAAAAAAATCTCTGTGTTTATTCTTCAACCCATAGCTGAGCTGCAGGTGGTTTGTGCATCATTGCTTTGGCTATTGCAATATGGATTATTAGGATTTACTCTGAAGCTGAAAATTCTGTCAAAATCCACTACTGTGCTTAAGGCCTCTATTATTGTAGACGTTCTATTGCATTTCCTCAGTTCCACATCATGTCTTCACCAAATCCCACATTATTCTTCTGACATCGATGCCTCTGCTACTTGTTTCCCTCACCAAGCTAGAGCTTAGCTTTTTCAGATTAAAACTGCAATAAATAATAGAACATAAGAGAAAGTTTACAAACATAAAGAAGAATGCTTAATAAATAACGAGAGAGAGAGAGAGAGAGAGAGAGAGAGAGAGAGAGAGAGAGAGAGAGAGAGGAGAGATTCAACTACGGTGAAATGAAAACTGTACTTGTGTTAATTTTATTACATTTCTTATAAACAAAGATTAAAAAATAGATAGCAGGGATTCTAGTATCTTGAAATACTTTGAGCTATTTTGACATTAGCAGAATAACCCTAAGTCTGATGTTGTAAGAGGTTGTAAGTTTGTGTATAAATTGCCCAGCTGATGCTTTATGTACACTTTTTCAGCCTCATGGTATTTTCTCTTTTGTTTTTGGCATAGCTGATTCATTCCTGTGTTTCAAGTTGCAATATGCTTACATTTTGTATCTAAATATATATGTAAACCTCTAGATTTTAAATAATGAAGGCCACAGCCCAACACTTATCTTGATTGGCCAATGAGCACTGATGCTCTATTTAATAAATAAATGATTAATTTTTCAATAAATCAAGGACATTAAACATTTGTGCTGTTTATAGGATGCATTTTTAGATAAGGGTTTTAAAAAATACCTTTAGTTTTTTTTAATCTGTTACCCCAAATAGGCTTAGATTATCAGATAAAATCCCCCAACTACAGTCTTATTCTTCCAAATTTTGAATACGCATAAAAAGGTTTCTTAAAAAAAGAAAAGCCAGGCAAGAGGGAAGGAGAAAAAGGAAGTGAGAGAGGAAAAAAGAAAGGAACATGAGATCTTTCATTTAAGCTTTTTTCACATAGAGTAAAGCTAAAACAACAAAATTTCAAAACAATGTAATTTCCTTTGTATCAGACAGCTATGGGTATATACAAGTCTTCTTTTGTTTTGTTTTTTTTTTTCCCAATAAAAATACAAAATATTTTAGGTATGTGCACATATTAGGTATGGGTGCTAAGATTTTATTTCAATTAAACTGTTCTTCTTTCCCTTACATTTCTTTTGTAAACTTTGAAAACTTGAAACCTTTTCATGGTGTCTATGTGAAGTAGCATCTCTAAGAATATCGCAAACATTCATTGGCACCTTCTTCCAATATTGAACCAAAGAAAAGAGTAACCAAGTAACTTTTTTTCTTAAAAGAAAACTTAACATGGTAAAAGACTTAAAATTTTAAGCTAGGCATAACATTATATTGAAATAACTTTCAGAAAAATAAAAATAAATTCAATCAGATTTCATAACTTCAATAAGTGACTTTATTTTATACACAAATCACTCCATATTAATATCTATAACATTATGTAAAGCTTTATTGGTAAAAGACTTAAAATTTTAAGCTAGGCATAACATTATATTGAAATAACTTTCAGAAAAAGAAAAATAAATTCAATCAAATTTCATAACTTCAATAAGTGACTTTATTTTATACACAAATCACTCCATATTAATATCTATAACATTATGTAAAGCTTTATTTTTTTTTATATATGGTATATGTTATGATATGCATGTTCTCATTTATAACAGGGTGCTAAGAACAAAAGAAAGAAAGAAAGACCTAAACACTTCTTTGAACTTTCAGAATACTAGAAATGGTGGTGAGGAGGGGGGAGGGTTTTGGGGAGGAATAGGTTGGGTAAAGGGCTTAAGGAAAAATCATGATTTGTAATAATAATACACTTATAATAAATAATATTTAAAAAATAATAAAATAAACCCTGAAAAAAGTGAACACTTTTTAATTTAATAAACTCTACATGATCAATTAAAAAAATAATAGTTTTAAAAATGAAAAATAAATTGTACACTGAGAATTACATTAACTAGTTATTTTTAAAAATTACATTGTAAGTGGAACTTCCATAGAGAATACTATGTCAATGTGTGAAAGAGGAAATAATTTATTCCTGTCATAGAAATCTTGGCACAAAAGGGGAATAGTTGACATACCTTAGTATCTAGGCTAGTTTGGGCTGCTATAACAAAAATATCACAAACTGAGAGGCTTATAATAGACAGAAATTTATTTCTTACAGTTTTGCAGGCTGGGAATTCCAAGATCAAGGTGTTAGAAGATTTATGTCTGGTGAAGTCTTAGTTTTTTAGCTGTCTTTTCACTATAACCTCACATAGTGGAAGGGCTGAGGAATCTCTCCCAGATCACTTTTATAAGGGCACTAATCCTATTAATGAGTGGTCTAGTAGTCAATTTCCAAAGGATCCACTTCCTAATACCGTCACCATAGGTCTAGGTGTTCAACATATAAATTTGAATGAGACATAAATATCAATCCCATTACACTTAGGTCAGGGAATGCTTCCCTGACAGATGTTTAAGATGACATTTAGGGACTATGATGTGTTGGAACAACATTTAATCAAAGGAAATAGCATGCATAAAGATATTACAGTGAGAAAATGCTACCACAAGAAAGGAAGCCCATTCACAATAGTCACCAAAAAAATAAAATACTTGGAAATCATTTTAACCAAAGTGGTGAAAGATCTATACAATGAGTACTAAAAATCACTGCTGAAAGATATTAAAGAGGACACAAAAAGATGGAAAGACATTCCATCCTCTTGGATTGGAAGAATTAACATTGTGAGAATGTCCATACTACCCAAAGTGATCTACAGATTCCATGCAATTCTCACTAAAATATCAATGATATTCTTCACATAAATAGAAGAACAATCCTAATATTCATATTGCACAACAAAAGACTCCAAATAGTCAAAGCAATCCTGGTGCAAAAAATAAAGCTGAAGGCATAACACTACACAACTTCAAATTATATTACAAAGCTATTGTAACCAAAACAGCATGGTACTGGCATAAAAACAGACCCTAGGACCAATGAACAGAATAGAGAACCCAGAAATCAAACCATAGACTTATAGCCAACTGATATTTGACAAGCACAACAGGAGTATACATTGAGGAAAGGACATTCTCTTTAATAAGTGGGTGCTGGAAAACTAGACACCCCCATGTAGAAGAATGAAACTAGACTTGTACCTCTTGCCATGTACCAAATTTAACTCAAAATGGATTAAAGACATATATAAGACCTCAAACTATTAAAGTACTGAAAGAAACATAGGGGAAATGCTTCAGGAAGTAGGACTGGCCAAAGACTTTATGAATGAGGCCCCAAAACAGACCTATAGTTACTGCAGGTGGGAAAGGAGGAGGGGAGAGGAAAGAGGGATAGAGATTAATAGGGTAAGGGACACAAAAAGTAATTATCATTTCAAATGATGAACATGATAATAATACTGATCTGATCATCACCTACTGTGCACAAATACTGATAGTCAACTCTGTACCCAGTAAATCTGTATAAATAAATTTTTAAATAAAATAAAATAAAATTGTTTGTAACAAATAAGTATAATAATAAAAGACCCAAAAGCACAGGCAACAAAAGTAAAAATAAAGAAATGGGATTTCATCAAACAAAAAAAACTTCTACACAGCAAAAGAAACAGGTAACAGAGCAAAAAGACAACCTTCAGAATGAGGGGAAATATTAGCAAACTATGCATCCAACAGGAGATTAATATCCAGAATATACAAGGAATACAAACAACTTAACAGTAAGAAAAACAAGTAACCCAATTAAAAAATGGGCAAAGGAGCTGAATAGGTATTTCTCAAAGGAAGATATACAAATGGCCAACAGATACATGAAAAATTCTCAGGAAAATGCAAATCAAAACCACCCTGAAATATTAAAGATTGATACTCATAGGGGAAGCAGACAGTATTAAGAGTAAGTTTTATTACTGTGCACAAATACTGATAGTCAACTCTGTACCCAGTAAATCTGTATAAATAAATTTTTAAATAAAATAAAATAAAATTGTTTCTAACAAATAAGTATAATAATAAAAGACCCAAAAGCACAGGCAACAAAAGTAAAAATAAAGAAATGGGATTTCATCAAACAAAAAAAACTTCTACACAGCAAAAGAAACAGGTAACAGAGCAAAAAGACAACCTTCAGAATGAGGGGAAATATTAGCAAACTATGCATCCAACAGGAGATTAATATCCAGAATATACAAGGAATACAAACAACTTAACAGTAAGAAAAACAAGTAACCCAATTAAAAAATGGGCAAAGGAGCTGAATAGGTATTTCTCAAAGGAAGATATACAAATGGCCAACAGATACATGAAAAATTCTCAGGAAAATGCAAATCAAAACCACCCTGAAATATTAAAGATTGATACTCATAGGGGAAGCAGACAGTATTAAGAGTAAGTTTTATCACTATATCTGTGAACCTGCATCTCATGAAGGTCATTGGTATTGAGGAAGAGCAAGGTCCATATGATCAAGTGTATAGGCTATGAAATTCACAAAAACTAAGTTTTTCAGATGTGCTACTTACATGGATATCAAAGCTCCTCAAGATAAGGATGTATTGAAAGGATAATTCTGAGCCATATTTTTACGATATGAGCATTGTGATTGGGAAAGGTTAAAAATGGCATACTCTGTGGGCATTAATATTGAAGAAGAGTTTTACAAATAATACTGGCTAGAAAATAGCACTGAGAAGACTACCAAATATTTTATCTTATATTAACATAATTCTAACATTTGAATATAAATCTTTTAAATATTTACGGATATATTTCTATGTGCAAGTGTATAGAGACATGCAATTTTATTGGAGCTCAAAAATAGTCTAAATATACTTCAACAATGACATGATGTTTATAAACATCACAGTTTGTAGATGAAATTTAAAACATCATTTAACATAATAATTAAACATATAAGATAATATTTTATATTTTAAGTCTCACAATAGCATTAAAAACTCTCTCCTAATTAGATTAAAACTTTATGTCAATGAGAGATGTGTAAATTAGGATTATCAATGCTTTTTGTATTTCAAAATATATATTACAAATCTTTTCAAATTGAAATAAAATCATTTTATAATCAAAATATAGTATTTGGCTAAACATTGTTGCCTTTTTCTATGATCAATAATATCTAATAGTATTCCAGGCTGCATCTGATACATTTCAATGTATTATCACATTTAATTCTCAGCACAATCCTATGAGGTCAGCACTACTATCACCGGCATTTAACACATGAAGAAAATGTGACATAGAGAATTTTAGTAGATTGCCCAAATGAAGGAGCCAGATTCAAATCTGTATGTGATAATTCCTAAATTTGTTGTTCAACCACTAAGCTATATATGTTGTATTAGTCCATTTTTGTGCTGCTATAACAGAATACCTGAGACTGGGTGATTTATAAACAACAGAGGTTTATTTGGCTTATGATTCTGGGACAGCTGCATCTGGTGCGGGCCTCAGGCTGCTTCTGCTCATGGTGGAAAACAGCAGCCTGTGGTGGGTACAAGCAGATCACATGGCGAGAGGAAGCGAGAGAGAGAGAGAGGAGGTACCAGGGTCTTTTAAACAACCAGCTCTCCCGGGAACGAATAGAGTGAGAACTCACTGACTACCCGCCCCACTCCAGGAAGAGAATTAATCCATTCATGAGGAATCCACCCCCATGACTCAAACAGCTTCCAACACTGCCACATTGAAATCAGATTTCCATGTGAGTTCTGAGAGGATGATAATCCAGACTCCATCATATGTCATTCATCAGTTATGTTTTAATCCATGGTTTGTCAGTTCCATTCACTTTTTTAAAGGAAAATAAATGTAAGCCATCTAGAGATTAGGTCCTATGGATATATTTATCTTGATTATATCATATTGCATGTTTTATAGTGACAGCTTTCTAATAAATAAATATTATTTAAGCTGATCTTCGGTGATTTTTCACAAATTACATGTAAATACATGTTAAATGTCCTTAAAGATTGCTAGAGTAGTTAACAAAATTAAAGTCAAATCAAGTTGACATTCAGTCTGTGTTGCAATAGTATTTGTAGAAGACAGTAAATACATTTGAAAAGTTTGTCATGTAACAAATTGAAAATTCAAGATTTCTTGTGTGTAATGGTACCTATGAAGTATTTCCGCTATTTGTTCTGTATTAAATAGAATGTGAGTTATAAAAAGGTAACGTTAACTCTTTGTGTTTCTATTGTCTGTGTTTTTATGTAGGTTCAGTCATTTATTGATAGTCCAATTCTACTCTCTCTTTCCCTCTCTTTTTTTTTTTTTTTCATTGTTCACCTTAACTGCAGTTGGAGATAGAAACTAAAAGGATTGGATTTATCAAGAGAATGTTTAATTTTGTATAGCTATGTTAGACTATCCTCTATTTCTAAATTCCATTTAGTCTTATATTTTAAACTTAGGAATCAGGAATTTCACAAAACAAACACATGTGTGTGTGCGTGCGCGCGTGTGTATCATATTACATGTCTTCTTCTTAAGAAGCTAATAATCTCAGGACATTCATTTTACTCTCCATAGGACTGTTATGGAAAATAAATGAGAGACTGCAGGTAAAATACTTAGTCCATTATCCGGTGTATAATCTCCACAACTGTAGTTAGCATAATCATTATTATTAGCAGAGTATAAACATAAAAAGATCTTGTTGCATTTGTTGAATAACTTGGCTCTCATAACACTTCTCAGTTGCAACAGTGGAAATGAGATTGAATTTTGTCAGCCCTTTTTGATACATCTTCATATACAAATATAAATGAAAGTAATAGCTTAAATTGCTATTTAAAATATGAAAATAATTTAAACCTATAACAGCACATGAAACATACTGGGCATTTTGACCATAGTCTGCCTTCACATACTAATAATTACTCTTTTAAGTAAAACCAAAATACACTGCAACACTTTTTCTT
This sequence comes from Galeopterus variegatus, assembly GCF_000696425.1. Lineage (NCBI taxonomy): Eukaryota > Metazoa > Chordata > Mammalia > Dermoptera > Cynocephalidae > Galeopterus > Galeopterus variegatus. The sequence continues at coordinate 146,034 of NW_007730771.1, read as the reverse complement.
ATGTTTCACATAAACTCTCATATCAACCAGGTTTAATAATATCTCAAATTTATATATCAATTTATTGAGAGTAGAGTGTCAATTTTACAAGATGAAAAGAGTTACATAGATTTATGCATAGAGTTTCAGTTTAGGAAGATGAAAATGTTCTGGTGACAGATGGTGATGGACTCAAAACACTGTGAATGTACTTACTACCACCGACTGTACACTTAAAAATGGTTAAGATGGCAAATTTTATGTTATGTGTATTTTACCACAATATACAAAAGCAAAAAAATTAATAACTAATTTTTTCAAATTATATATAAAGATACACTAATATTACCAGGTTACTGTAAATGCGTATTGTCAATTTGTTTTCACATGGAATCTCTTGGAGATTTTTCACAAGCACCTCCCAGAAGGAAAGGGAACATTATCAAGAAAGTAGATTAAAGGAGGGTAGGCAGGCAAAAGTATTTGGGACTGGTTTAGAGACAAACGTGAGTAGAGGGCAGTTAATTTAGCTATGTGAGGCTAAAGGAGAGAAATATCTACAGGATGCCATCTGTGGACATTTCAATCTACATCAGAATTCGTATTTTCTAGAAAGAAGGAAGGGAGGAAGGGTTGGAAGGAAGAAGAGACAACAATTACAATAATATGTTGAACTTACAAAAGGAGAGAACAGAATCATGGGAAAGGTGGAGGGGATGGAGGGTTAGCAAGAAATTGGTTAATGGAAACAAAATGATTATGTTTTGTAATGATTAATATACTAATTATACTGATTTGGCCATCACATATTGTACACAATTATGATATTCAACTCTGTACCCCACAAATATGTACAGGCAATTATTTTTCAATAAAAGAGAATATTTTCTGAATCCATTAACTTTAATAAAACAGGACTAATTATACATATAACCCACAACGAAGATTAAGGATGACTTTATTTTTTTTACATTAAAAGTAAAGTTATTGAATAATGAACATATATGATTAGCAATTTATTGAACTATGATTTTTATTATCCACTTCTTTTTGAGATTGTAAAATAATACAAAGTTAGAGCAGCAAAACTCTGCTTTGGAACACTTTTAATATAAGACATTCAATATTTGTGCTGTGGCTATTGTTTTTAGAAAGGGCTTTGATAAGATTAACATGTAAAATATCACTTGTGATGAGTACCTAAGTATAGGAAAAAATCTTATTTTGAATTGAAAACAACTGATAATAAAATATTGGGAAATATATTTTGTCTATTTAATTAAAATAATAAATTCAACTTATCTCTGTATACTTAAAAGAGACAAAATAAATTATGGGCTGTGTATTATACGATCACAATATGTAATGGCATATCTAAGGTAATTCTTTATTTTATATATGGACTTTAGAGACATGCATCAACTCTTCATGTAATATTTTACTACCTATTTTTGCCTTCAAATAGCACTAGATATTTTCTAGTGTATACTTAGGAAAAAAATTATTTACATGAAATTTTATGACTTTAAAAAGTGTGTTTATACACACATACAGGTATATATGTATGTATCTCATGGAATACAAATTGCATATATCAAATGACCTTCAGTCCAGACCATGAAATGGAAGGGAAAAAAAAGGGTTACAAAAAAATGGTTATAAAGAATTATTTTCCTTAAATAAATAATTTTGTTTTTAGTCTAAAAATCATTGAAATTTTGCGACTCTTACAAAAGTATTTTGTATTAAAATGGAAATGTGCCAAAAGCCAGATATTGTACTTACACCCCATCAAATCAGGTAAACACCCATGAGAAATTACTAGAAAAATTAGTCATATGGTAGTTAAAAATAATGTTTACAATTTGTCCATATGCAAAAGTATTTTGTATTAAAATGGAAATGTGCCAAAAGCCAGATATTGTACTTACACCCCATTAAATCAGGTAAACACCCATGAGAAATTACTAAAAAAATTAGTCATATGGTAGTTAAAAATAATGTTTACAATTTGTCCATATTTAGTAAAGAGATGTCCAAAGCATTGTATGTATATAGATGAGACATTGTGTTAAATTTGTGTTAGTGATAATTTCATGCCACTCATGGCATTAAATTGTCAAAGTCTTCTAATGTATTCTGAAATATGGACTACGACTTTATCTATGAATAGACTCTGTAAATATTATGTTTTCCTTCTATGAGATTTAGGTTTTTGAAATTTTATGGTCAAGTTAAGGGATATTTAGTTCACGATGTGTTTTTTGATGATGATTTGAAAAAAAAAAATTCACTAGTGACACTGTAAATGAATCCTAGTCGTACAGGTGAATACTCTATTTCTTACTCCAAACATTAGTTTAGATGATTGATAAGGAAGATTCTGGTCAAGTTAAGGGATATTTAGTTCACGATGTGTTTTTTGATGATGATTTGAAAAAAAAAAAATTCACTAGAGACACTGTAAATGAATCCTAGTCGTACAGGTGAATACTCTATTTCTTACTCCAAACATTAGTTTAGATGATTGATAAGGAAGATTCTTTCCTTATGACCTCTCCAGAAAGGGAAATATTGATTTTTGTTATGTTTCTTACTTTATTTGATATGGATACAAATTCATTCTATTATTTTATGTTCAAGGTTAGAATTAAAAGGCCTTATGCTAAAAAGGGATTTTTTTATTCTTATGCATAAGTATTTTGAGAACTTTCAGTGCTCAACGAAATGAATATACTCTTATGAGTACTGAGTTTTTCTTCTAGGGTGAAGGCAAATCAGTGCTTGGTGTTACTATGTCTCTATAGCAAATGTGTAGGTGTAATGGGAAGTTTTTCTTCGAAAGATGGAAATTTATTGTGCAATATATGATTTCCAGTAAAGAAAAAATTGACATTTTAGAGACTGTGTTATGTAATTATAAGGCAGGTTATGACATTCTCATATATAAGGGCTAGAAGAAAATAGTTTTAAAATAAATGCTTTGAAAGGCAAATTATATATTTTAGTTGTTGGTTGTGGTTATTTCCTGTCATGGATTTTTTTTCCTTTAATTTTCTTAAAGAAGTTTTTAAAACTACTTTCTCTTAGAAAGATTTAGAAATCTGCTGTCTAATGTCTGAGTGAGAGAATTAAATAATTCATTTGCTATTATTTCATTTCTATATTTAGTTTCTAACTACTGAATAACTTATCCCTAAACAATAATTGAATACATTTAGTTTCAGAAACAGTGTCAATTCAAGAGATGAAATTTAACATTGGTGTTCCCAATGTTAAATATGAAAATGTATCATATTGCTAAAAAGTTTGAGGAAAATTGAAATATGTCACTCAAGAATGGATTTCCATTGTGAAGTTTGTGATTTTATTTAATCAGATCATATATTTATTTGTTAGGCAATGCAATAATTTCTACAGTTCCAGACATTTGTATTTGTATTTTATAAAAATTTCTTATACCAAATGTCATTAATAACTGCATGCTAAATACTATTACTGTCATTTTCTGTACACTTCTATTACTTAATATCCTAACTAAATCTCGTCAACAATACCCTAAATCTTCTTTGCTTTTAATCACTCTATTCATTTAAGGTGTTCACAAAAGCATGATGAGAAATAAATAAGAAATAAAGAAACATATTTAAATATATTTTTCTGCTTTCTTATGGTTTAGACAGAATATTCAATTTCAAATGCAACTGTATATAAGAATGTTAAAACTGTATATTAAAATGTCATTTCATGATAGATTTAAAGCTATGTAATTTTTTCAATTTTGCTCATTTCCCTCAGTTTTATTATATCATGTATGAAAATGTTGATTATTCTTCTCTCTAGACAAAAGCACACATATACTTAAGTAAAATGAAGCAGAAACTTGGGTTTAATTCTTAGATCATCAGTCATTTGCTGATAAAACAATTATGTAATTAGTAAATACATGGAGAATACTAATTGTATTTTATTTTTCCATGGGAGAATAGAAATACATTTCTTGTTAACTTATAGCTCTGACAAACCACTGCTCCAGCTGAATATTTTATGAAGCTACAGTTTGGCTTGTTAGGAGTCTCAAAGGAAAAACAAGATCAATACTTGTCACAGCAGGAGATACTTTACTGTCAGTGGAACGCTGTAATATAGCACCGAGGATGAAAAAAATATACCAACACTTCTCAGCTTGGCCTTATGTAACAAGCAGGCTTCTATTAAAAAAAACTAAATCACTTTTCCTGAGAATTTAATGCCCAGATCAAAAGGCTTAAGTGTCACTTTGTAGTTCCATTTCCATGTTTAGTCCATTTTATAAATTATACGTGTAAAATATGCCAAACTTTTTGATGAGTATGTGACAAGTTGCCCATCCATTATGTATATTGTTCGGACAAGTCTTACTGGTAGGAAGAAACTCAACACTGCTAAACATTTTAAGTTCCAATATATTAATGCCCTGCAGGCATAAAATATCTGATGATCCTTTTCAATTTTTTTCTTCTTTCTTTCTGTCATTCCTTCCTTAATTTAAAGATTAACTCTCCACTTTCCACATTTTGCCTTAACGCCTGCAAAAAACTTTGGATTTTAGTAAATGTGTGTGTAGATGCTTATGGACCAGTTTTGTAATAACATGTTCTTTATCAACTCTAAGCATTTTAAATTATTTTTAAAGGTACTTACAATAATCAGGACACAGGTTACACTCCTCGGTGAGGCACCAGTCAGTCAGCTGTGGTAACTGGGGGTGAAGGGAATGGAGGATAAATGGAAGAGGATAAATGGAAGTGATGAACGTCAAGGATGGCCCTTTGAACAAAGGAAGACTGGGAGCTGCGGTCATATACTAACCTTCCTCTTCTAAGCTTTTCCCAGGAAGATAAGCCTAGTGGAATCTTGGAGAAGCTGGTCTCAAATGCATGGTGTGGATCCAACTGGTTTAAGGAATCATCTGCTTTGGACACAGAGTTGCATCATCCAGTTCTACACAAGGAAGGACTTGGACCTGCTGCCCAGGAGTTGGAATTGCAGTCATCAGGCTGCTGTCAACTACTCTAAGATTTCACTGAGCTGAAGACGACTGACCTTACCATGATCAGTTCATTGTGGGATTGAGCCATGTCCAAGCTCGATTAAAGCAGATGTGTAAATCTGTGCCACACATTCGTGAGTAGGGTTTATTGAGATTTGGTTGGGCTCATAGCACAGTCTGACTTCTCTCACTGCCTAATAGTGCTTCTTCTCTCTCCCTTCCACATATGTTTATCACTAATAATGCCCTGCACACCAAAATTTCTTGCATATGCTCTCTACCCAGCTAGTCCCCCTATGAGTTGGGCAACCTAATGGGTTTCACTTCCCAGTCACCCACAAAATTATTCAAATTAGCAGTTACTTTCTCCTGCAGAACTAGGGGCTATCTCACCTCTTGTTACTACACAGCCTGCCTCACACAATCCCTACTTGCTTACTCTATTCCTAAATGCCACCCTTAAGTGCTGCTGTAAGGAGCAGTGTCCTCGTCCTCGAGGCTGTAAAGCTGTATGACCAAGAAATTGCAGTTGATCTCATCTGCCTAGTGGCAGATGATTATATTATACACTATGTATAGAGATAGATAGATATAGATATAGTTATGTAATTATTATCCTCATTTATCAGAAAAAAATATTGAGACAATGAGAAACTTACTAAATGGTATAATACTATAAAACTTTAGATCCAGGAGCTGGGATTTCAACACCAAATTCTGGTTCTAGGGTTCTTTCTTTTAAACAAGGCAACTAATCACACAAAAATATAATTGTTAAGTGCTCAACTAGTATGATTTATCTTCTGTATCTTAAAATTCTTTTTAAAACTTAATTTACATTTGGAAAATATATTTTCCAAATAATTTGTTTTACTTCGAGGATCAGAACATACAGTTATAAATAAATAAATAAATAATAAATAAAGATTCAAGTCTAGTTGTAAGAAAAAGGAAAACCTTACATTTTATATTGTAAAAATGTGTTGACACATTTTAGTGGTGGTGACTCTGTTCTTACTATTCTTGACTGCCAATTTCCACTGTGTTATGGGTTTTCTGGGAGCTAAAAAGTTGTGATTAATGGTCATATATTAACAGAATCAATTTATGGTGAACCTTTTAAAGAGTAATATTAAAAAGTAAAATATTACATCCAACCCTTTTCTCACACTAACAATGAAAATATGGCAATAATTTTTCTGACAGTACACAGGAAAGTAATGTTTTCCAGGAAAATTTAAAGTTAAAAATCGAAAAGTTGGACCCTTGTGTTTTGTTAGTAAAAATGAGCAAAAGAAGAAAAAAAAAAAAGAAAAGAAAAAGACCACAAAGAATGGCCTATCATTTGTCTGTAGAAACCTGATATATATATTGAGAAAATCGAAAAGTTGGACCCTTGTGTTTTGTTAGTAAAAATGAGCAAAAGAAGAAAAAAAAAAGAAAAGAAAAAGACCACAAAGAATGGCCTATCATTTGTCTGTAGAAACCTGATATATATATTGAGTAAATGATTTGGAGCAATTTTTAATGCTTAGGCAAAAAGTGTCTGAGGAATAAAATAGAAGCTGTGAGGGTGGGGGTGAAATGCCATATGTCCCCAGTTAACAGACATGCCACGTGAAGCGTTGACATTTCAGCAAGTGGTACACAGACTGTTCTCTATCAACCTACTGGAAACTGACGAGGTGAAATTTGAAACATAGACAAAGGTTTTCACGAATGACAGAAACACAGCAAATGTAAGGCAGTAAGGATTAGAGTGTGGGCGTTCCTACCCTTTAGCTAGTCTAAAAACTTCAAACAAGGGAGAGGGCCAAATGATGATGGAAGTAAGAATCCAGAAATATTGTTTTGTGAAAAGTTGCATGGTCTATTTCTGAGAGGAAAATGTGACAGCCACCAAATCAGGGTATGAAATTATCTCCTTAATTAAAATTTTTGAAACATGTATTCCTGTTTCCTCAAGATTTCTGCTACCAAAGTCAAGTATCATATGCTTTATAGTGAAAGGAAATCTTAAGGCAGAATATATGAATAGATTATTATAAGGATATATAGAAATAAAAAAGGAAAATATGTTGATATTCTAAAGTGCTCTGTTGCTACCTTAATTTCTTGTGATTGAATTCTCTATATCAGGCAATTAAAATTATAATTTTTTGATGGAACAATGGTAATTTTGAAGAGTCAAATGTGGGCTAAATGCGAGTTTCCCAAAGAATCTTTTTCGTCAAGCATTCAGACCTATAGATTTTGAATGCACGATAACAAAAAAAGGTAAAAATTCTCACTGTGAATGAACAGAATCAAATACTCCCATTCGCAACTACATGGATGAACCTGGAGAAACTTATGTTGAGTGAAATAAGCAAAGCACAGAGGAATGAATACTGCATGTGCTCACTCATATGTGGGAGCTAAGAGAGAAAGAAGTGAGGAAAGCCCACAATAGTGCCTTGGTCTTGCAGAGGGAGAGACCATTCCTAGAGCTACAAAGTGGAGTGGGGGAGAATGGGGGAGGGGGAAGGAGGTTGGAGATAATTGGGTGGGGACACAGGGTACGAAAGTAATTTCTGGTAACGGACATGCCCCCAGTATGAATCTGGCCCTCACTTCATGGGCAAGAGGAGTGACAATTAGCTTTGCATCTCATGAATATTCATAATAGAATAAATAAATAATTAATAAAGAGGAAAAAAAAGAAATCTGTGACTCTCAAATCCATTTTAAAGACTCCAGTATAATTCTTCAAGCAAAAGGTCCTTAGAAGAATGCAGCATTTTTATGTTATTATGTGTATATATGTACTTCAAAGAGTTTGTTGAAAGATTTGTATTATCTTTTACTTCTATTTTTCCATGAACTTTTTGAAGTACCCTTGTATATAGTTAAAACATGGCATGGCTAAAATGTGGTTAAAGAAGCACACATTTGTAGAGTTACAGGAAGATCAGAGAGTACTTTTTACAAATTCCTTTAATTTATAGATAAGGAAATTAAAGTCCATGGTTAGTAAAAATCTACTTAATGTCAAAGTCTAGACTATTTCTGGTTTTTTGTCCTAGTCAACACATGCAAATATGTATTCACGATTATGAACAGAGGCATATTTTCTTAAGAAAAAATGTGATTCTAAGATACTTTTGGAAATAATGTATTGATCAAGACCTACCATCATATTTTTTCTTTAACTGAAAGAAAAAGAAATTCAACAGAAACTCTACATGTAAGAACAGAATCATATGGGCTCTGTGTTTATATCCAAAAACTCTAATGGGGGCATGATATAGTCAAGCAGCTGTAATCTCTTATTTTGGCTGTCTTATATTAACTCAATTTTGAGCCACTCAGATTAGTTCAAAAATGTGTGTACTGCATATATCTATATCCTGATTCCTATGGTAGGCCTTGTTGGCATAGAGATAAATCAGAGATGATTGCTCCCTTTAAAGTCACTGAGATAGTCATCTTCCTTCTGGCATAAGGCCTGCATACAACTCAGGAAGTTTTTCTCTTCTTCAAGCATATCAAACTAATTCCCAGCTCTATTTGACACTTTTTATTCCCTAAGCCTGGAGGACTCTCTTCTCAGATCTCCACATGTCTGGCTCCTTAAGACCACTCTGGTCTCAGCCTCAAGATCATCTCCAGAGCCTATCCTTTTTCTCAATCAAAGATTCCCTGCTTACTTTTATTCATATCACCTGATGGATCACCACTGTCTGACATTATTATTTTCATCTATTTGGTAACTATATGCTCTCCCCAACAGGAACTTACTGGAATTCTAAGCAGGACAAAGAACATGCTTGTGCTGTTCACTACCTTTGCTTCTTGGACATAGTCTGGTAAGGACTAAATAACTAAATAATAAATATAAGTGAATAAAATAGAAGATGTCTAGAAAATTTAAAAAAAAAAAAAGAAAAGAAGGACTGAGTGGGTAAATATGTGAACTCATTTCAATTCAACATTTTGTGTTTTGGGGAAGTCTGTAATATGCCAGACACTGTGCTAGGTACAAAAGGTGATATATGAATTAAAGAGATGATCACAGAGCCATGTGTAACATCAGAATTTAGTGAGAAAAACAAGAATGCATATAATAGTTGTACAAATACACAGGACTGGTAATATAGTAACAACAATTTTTCAGAATGGAAGATCAAGTATATGACGGTTGAGTTTGATCTTAAAAAAATGAATAGTATTTTGATAGGCAAATATAGTGAGAAAGAAGAATACAAGGAAAGAGAGAACAAGTTGTGTCTGTTTTCTACTGCTGCTCTGACAAATTATCTCATACTTAGCAGTTTACAACAACACAATTTTATTATCTCTCTGAGGCTTTTATAGGTCAGAAATCTTGGTGGCCTCAACTAGGTCCTCTGATTAGGGTCTCATGAAGGTGAAATCAAGGCATCAGCTAGGCTTTTTACTCACTGAAGTCCCTGGGGAGGAATCTGCTCCAGTGCTCATTCAGGTTGCTGGCCGAATGCAGTTCCTTGTGAGTGTAGAACTGAAGTTCCTGTTTCTTGCTGTTTTTTTAGCCATGGCCAGTTAGTGCTCTGAGACCTGGCTGACCTCCTTCCTTCTGCTTTCTATGGGGCTGCCTTCCAGCAATGTCAGGTTAATTCTCTCTTAAGCATGGAATCTCTCTAACTTCTCTGTCTCCAGTCAGAAAAAAAGTTCAAGTAATTTCAGGGAGCCCGCCCAGATAATCCAGAATCATTTCTCTATTTTAAAATGAATACATTAGAATTCTTAATTACACCTTTAATATTCTTACTGCCATGTAACATAATATATTCAGGGCCATAATACCACAGGTTGAAAGTCATAGGAGGCAAAATTCTGTCTTCAACAACCCTATTCTTAAAAACTCTAGAAAAATTCTAGATTCCTGGCCATTTGCCATGTGATAATCTTCCCTTCTTAGTGATTAGCATGGTATACCAACTTTACGAGAATAAGATGTCACAGGCTTGAACCACCATCTCATTCCTCAGACAAATTTTACATAATTTATAAAAGTGAATGAGAAAATCAAAATATGAGTTTTTTAAAGAAAGTCTTCAAGTTTGCCACACCAGATATTACAACAGAGCATTAGTATTAACTTTATTATTATTATTAGAATAGAAAAAAACTACTTTTCAGGGTCCCAGATCAAGAAAATGTTACAAATAAATGTCCCCCTTAGCAAACATTTTTGATATAAAAGAAGATTGAAGACATTTTTTTTTCCCCAGGGAACTCCAAACTTACTTATGTTCATCTTGCCTGAGAAATTGTGGATAAGTGAGATAACTTAACTTTTCAAATTTTTGAAAAAATCAAGGAAGGAGCTGAGAATCAGATGATGATCTCAGAGTATCTTTAATATTAACTTGAGAATAAAATAAAGGAAAGTCTGTTGAAAAGTATTTGTCAATATAGACCTCCTTGAACTATGGATATCATTCAATGATTTCTTTAAAAAAAAAAACAGTAATTTTATCCAACCCGGCAAACAAAGGGTGTGTCAACTGATCCTAGTCCAAGAACGTCTCCAAAACAAAGGGCTGAATTAATGAATATAAGTTGTACTTTTGGATCATTGTGATAATACATTAAGTACATTAAGAAGTACATTAGCACATTAAGAAGCTGATGCATGGGATGAGACCAGAAAGGTACAATGGGTTAAAAAGAAGCAGTCTTAATACTATCGTAAATAATTTAGATTTAGTCTGTATTAACTGGGATCCACCCAAGTTATTCAAGTAGAGTTGATATGATCAAATTTATATTGCAGGCGGAGAAGGAGGATATGAATTAGGAGAAGAGAAGACAAACTCTTTCACTTCTGTGGTGTTCAGCTGAAGAAGGGACTAAAGAAGAAAAGTGAAATATTATATTGGAAGTCCAGGTAAGAAAATGCTAAAGTCCAATGTAAAGGTCACTTGAAGTGGAAAAAGTTAAGTAGGTATTGCAGCTGATGAGACTGAGAATAAGAAAAATGTCATTTAAAGTTAATCAAGAACGAGTGGGTGGAGGGGTCAGCATACATGGGAGGAAAGATTGTAAGTGTATTCTGGAAAGTTGGGATTGCAGAGTGTGTGAAAACATACAAAGGAAAACATTTGTCCAAAGGACTGTTGTAAATTTTAATGAATTTTGAAGGGAAGAGCTCAGACTAGATATTCCTTGCAGCTTTAAAAGAGATATTAAGCTAATAGTTAAGCCAAATCGTAATTTAGCTGTATTTTAGATTGATTACATTATAAAACCTCTAGATGTTAGACTATGAAAATTTCATCTTCATTTTTCCTTTAAATTGATCAAAAGGGGTCTGGCTCAACAGAGCTATTTGATCAAGATGTTTGCTGTAAAAATGGAAACCAGCTGGAAAAAAAAATTAACATACAGGCAAAACAAACAAAATAAAGTATCCATTCACTTATGCAAATGTTATGTTTGCGAGTGTATGCTGGGTAGTGGTGTGGGTGTAATTGTTTAAACTTTGAGGAGGGAAGATTAGAGTGTATTTTTTGTCAGAACAATAAAAATAGAAATTACATTTTAGTAGGAAGGCACAGGGAGAATCTTGGTCTCTCAAAGAATTTTCGATTTTTTAAAAAGATATGGATTTTCCACCATAGATTTTCATAATTTTTAAAACTAGATGAAAATTAGCATGTTTTTTCACTTCTAATTGCCAGTTCAAGAAAACAAAACTCACCCAGCTCCGACTTTTCACAACACTCAATTAAATCAAAGTATTTTCCAGAATTTTAAAAGAAAGTGTGATAATACACAATTTTGTGCACAGTGGAAAAAGGTGGTTAGGAAAAAAAAAAAAAAGAAGAAGAAGCACATCAACAAATCATGAGTCAACAGTGAGTGATTAGACAAAACTCAGTTACAAAATATAGAAACTTTGTGCAACTCCACCAAACTTTTTCTAAGGACTAATGGATGCTACCATGGGATAGTGTGATTTCACTATATCTTTCAAAAGAATTATCTGTGAAAGTTAAAAAAAGACAAAGAAACAAAAAAAAAAGAAAGAAAGAGAGAAAAATTTTGAAATCTGCTGTGACCAAGTAAGCTATGTTTGCCTGAAGAGGTTAAAACAATGTTACAGCAGAAGTACGGAAACAACAATGATCCCTTCTATTCAACAATTCTTCTCTTAAAAAAAAAAAGGGCCTCAGGAAATGCCAACTGGGCTATTATTTACCACTTTCAAAGGTAAAGTAAATAAATTATTAAGTTGTTTGACAGTTTGGTTTCCAATGCATAATCAGATCAATCTGTCAAGTTCTCTAGATAGTCTAGTAGTTGTCATCTTAAAATTTAATTCTCTATTTGGGGAAATTGTACAGCTATTGTTTGTTGAAGTATCATAGTCTTTGGCAAGATGGGCCATGCTTAATTCAGAAAAGAGGCAAAAATAAATTTTCAGGATTTGGGGATATATTATATCAAGACAATGCAGGCTAAATTTTGGTAATATTTATTAGTCCAGTTTTACATTTTTACTTCGGCTTTTTAATCCTGCCTGAAAATAAATATCGGATTTTGTTCCATTGGTGAAGAAGTTGACCCTGGGAACAAGCTTGATACCAAAAAATTTTTGAGGTTGTTTTGAAAAGAAACCTATAAGAAGCTGGACTGAGCTTTGTTCAGTCCTGATAAGACTGGGCCTTTGGTGATCAAATTTGATATTATTTAGTATTCACTATTGAAGTTTTAAAAAATATTCTGATCGCAAACTCTAGTAGAACCATATTGTTTGTACCCTATGGGCATATTCAAATCCACTAGGTATGTGTCAGCTTTCGCATTAAAGTATGGATGTTGAAACTGTCAGCCATGTGGGGCTTGGTCAGTCCAGGGACAAGGGAACAGAAAGGCTGTTTCTTTCCTCTAGAACCTAGGGTCATTTTGGTCTGGTATCAAGGATTACTACTGGCAAGGATTACTTCTAATTGTGATAAAAGAGGTGGGTGTCAAGCTGCCTCTGCCCTTCTTTTTTTTTTTTTTTTTTTTTAATTTTTATTTTGTCAATATACAATGTATATGATTATTATGGCCCTTCACCGACACCTCCCGCCCTCCTCCCTCTCTCCCCTCCCCCCCAAGAATGTCCTTTCCGTTTGCTTGTTGTAACAACTTCACAAAAAGTATAGTTGTTATATCTTCTTCCCCACCCCCCACCCCCGGGTTTTTTTGTGTATGTTTGTGGGTAAATTAATTTGTTTATTTTTTTAGCTCC
>NW_007730771.1:128247-130202 GCF_000696425.1 Galeopterus variegatus | reverse complement strand
GAAATTTTTCACATCCTTAGTTAGTTCAATTCCTAGGTATTTTATTTTTTTGGCGGCTATTACTGAGAGTGAAATGCCTTGAAAAGAAGCCCTAGAATTCTGTAAACTTCTGTGGCAATTTTAAATTATTTCTTTATATTGTACTTTATTTTCTATCATCACTAAGGCTTGATTAAAAGTACTTTAATTCACTTTTTAGATTTAACATAGTCTTTATTTTGGAATAATATTTCAGTGTGGTCTTCATTATGTTATTTGGGAAAGAAACATCCCACACTTTGTAATAATAGGTGAACAGAGATGAGTGTCTCCTTTCCCAGGCTTTTCATGAGGCCATGTGAAGGGGTTATTGGAATGACAGAAGAGGTCATGGGCTGGAGGCGTGAATAAAAGTGTCTAGTATATCATAATGAACATAAAATATATGTTCCCATAAATGCCAAAGAAATAAATGAAAATATATGGGCCCAAAGGTGTAGCCATAAATCTGATCAAGACATTCTTTTAACGTTTGAGTTAGGATCACACACTGTGTTCTGTTTATATTATTTTACAATTCTTTTTTAATTTTACAAAAAGTTTTACTCCACTTTTTAGATTTAACAAGTCTTTACTATGGAATAATATTGCACACTGACAAAAACATTGCAAATTATTTTTCTTCATTTTCAGATTTCTCATTAGTATGTTAAGGAGCATTTGTAATAGGTTTCTTAAATTGATATGTTTTGAGTAAATTTTTCCTATGTAATTTTTATTTATAAATTTAAACTTTCAGTCATAAAGAAGACATTTATTTATTTCCAACAAATTAAAAGTTGTGTGTTGTAAGTTTAAAATATTGACATTCTGTCACTTTTTCTTTTTTTTCTTTGTAACTCGGTTAAAGTTATATTAATAGGACACATACAGAAGCTTATTTAAAGAATACCCCTCTCCTAAAACATAACATTCACATCTATAGACAATGTGGAAATCAACCATATTAGTCATCCAGACAAATAAAAGATTTGCACAATTATCTATTAAAACAGAATATTGATGAGTGTGAAAATGGGTAGGGAGCACTTCTGGTCAAGATAGCAGAATAGATGGTCCCCAGAGTCACTGTCTTCCGCAAATTAACCAATTTACAACTATTAAAAAGCAATGACTACTGAGCTGGGGCCGCTAGAGCTCAGGAGAAGAGGAAGAGAGACCTACGGAGTTCATGAAGGCAGGAGAAGCCACAGTGAGAGAAAGGACCACTCCTACCATTTTGAATCCCAACTACTTCAAGCCTGGAGCTGATGAACACATGGAGCAAGAGCTGGCTAAAGCCACAGCTGTGCCCTTCATATGAAGTTGCTTGGAGGCAGCAGGGGAGAAGAGGGCCTCGGTGGCCCCCAGGACAGCAAGACCACTAACAGGGTTCCTGTGGAGCCACATACGAATGAGGGGACAGAGACAACTGAAAAAAGGAGCCACTCAGAGGCTGGTGAGTCATTGTAAGGGACCAACATATGGCCTACTCCATGGGAAGTGTTTGGAGCATGGGTGGTGGGAGAGACGGGCCCACTGGGGGAACATTGGGGCACAGCAAGGACAGCTGATCTGTACCCCAATCAGCATAGGACCACTCAGTGGAGACTGGTCAGGGATACAGAGCTGCAGTAGGTGCAGTTTGCTGAAAAGTCTCAGTCCTAGATCAGAGTTTCCATACAACCCAGGTACTGGAACTCACAAGACCCAGAAGTACATACAAGGTCAAAACTTAAAACCTGAACTGCACAAAAAGCCTTCCCCAGGGAATCAGCAGCAAAGCAGCAATTTAGCTCACCACAGAGCTCAAGTGCTGGTTCTCACAGGAAGTTGCCCCATTTTAGAGGTAAGTAAAGGACAACAAATTGATTCTAGTTCAGAGTTTAAGTGTGGGAAAAGCAAATAAACCAACACAGAACTGAAAGAAAAACAAA
>NW_007730771.1:125648-128178 GCF_000696425.1 Galeopterus variegatus | reverse complement strand
TGGCCTACTCCATGGGAAGTGTTTGGAGCATGGGTGGTGGGAGAGACGGGCCCACTGGGGGAACATTGGGGCACAGCAAGGACAGCTGATCTGTACCCCAATCAGCATAGGACCACTCAGTGGAGACTGCTCATGGATACAGAGCTGCAGTGGGTGCAGTTTGCTGGAAAGTCTCAGTCCTAGATCAGAGTTTCCGTACAACCCAGGTACTGGAACTCACAAGACCCAGAAGTACATACAAGGTCAAAACTTAAAACCTGAACTGCACAAAAAGCCTTCCCCAGGGAATCAGCAGCAAAGCAGCAATTTAGCTCACCACAGAGCTCAAGTGCTGGTTCTCACAGGAAGTTGCCCCATTTTAGAGGTAAGTAAAGGACAACAAATTGATTCTAGTTCAGAGTTTAAGTGTGGGAAAAGCAAATAAACCAACACAGAACTGAAAGAAAAACAAACTACCCACAGATCAGAGACAAAGTTGATATTAATCAGAAAAGCTCTCACATTACCAAAGAACACCTATAAAATCTAGAAGGACCCGAAGCCCCATGAAATCCCAAGCCAGGGAGTGAGTAGGGCTCAGGCCTCTGCCACGCACCCCTGACACCCATAAACAGCCCAGCGACAAGCACAGAGACACCACAGGAAGTGCCTGGGGCTCTTGAGCTGGGGTGGTGAGGGGCTGAGGGCTTCAGCCACACACACCCCAACATCTGCATCCAGGCCAGAAATGACCAAGTCAGCACCAGAAGTCCTCTGATCCCCCCTGCAGGAATGAGGGGGTACCATGGTCCTCAACAACACCCCCCTCCTTCCTGCCTTTCCCACTCTATTTCCTTCCTCCTTCCCCTCTCCCCCTCCCCTCCAATTGCTCCACAGCAACATCTTATAGTGTAAAAAATAATAATATTAATAAATAAATAGTCTTAAAAGAAAGGTATAAAGACCTATTCCTTCCTGTAGGAGGAGGAAGAGGCATGGCTGCACCACAGAGATCAATTTTTAGATCTACTTCAATAAGAAAGTGATTTTCTCTGTCAGAGATAATATAATTTAGTCTTTCTTTTTATAAAACATATATATATATATATATATATATATATATATTACATATTATAAATATTATATATTATTACATGAACTCTGAATATATATATATATATATATATATATATATATATATATATATCACTGCATAGCACATAGACACAAAAAGAACACTGAAGTAGGAGAGATAAGCTTTTCTAAGATTAAATAGAAAACATCCAGTCAGCATCTAGCAAAGCATGTAGAAGGAAAGCAGTCTCACCATAAAAATGAATTTATACAGCAAGAATTAAAGCAAATATTGAACACTTTCATTTTCAAAGGTATAGTAGAGGGTAGAGTTACGGTTTTCACTGACCTCGGGTTTAGATGTGCAAACATGTAACATTATTTTCATGTAACGGACTTAATTTGTGTCACAAAGTCTCATTTCAGAATGATAATAGAAAGTCTAATTCAATCACTTCCATGAAGGCTCTGTCAAATTCAATTATTTTAAAAGATTAAACACAATGAATTTGAGGATTCCATATTCTCACTCTATCTTTCATTCTTTCTCTGATTCTTGTTCTAGGACATTTAATTACGTTGGCCTGAAAGTGTGCTGCTTTAGCGGGGGTGGGTGTCTGGCTGGTGGGCGTGCGTGGCCCTACGTGCCCCGTTTCATTGAGGGGCACAAGTCTGCGGGGCCACACCTGTGTGCTTCCCTCGACATTGCCATCCATTGAGTTATGTCTCACTCTGTTACCTTGTGTTCAGCACGTCTGGTCCTGCCCTATTCTACGCAGGATTTGGTGGCATTTCAGTGTCTGGTAATAGTAACCTGTGAAATAACTATTGCACAAACCCTATTAGGGAACTTAGATATTCTATCTTAGATAATTCCAGAACTGTTTTTTAAGGCATCCAGTACTATTGTTGCCTCCTGCTCTTTGGAAGCCAGAGGTCTCTGCAGTTTGGCTGTTCCCGTGACAGTATGGCATAAAGCACCCTCCACTCCAGAATTTACAGCATTTTCCTTTGGATTCTATTATCTTGTCCTTTCCTCATGAAGGTATCTTGTAATAGATGTTGGCATTTTCTGAAGGTCACTGTCATCAAAGAGTCATGCTTCCTTTTTATATTACCTCGTTTTATTTATTTATTTTTTCCCAACCTGAAGGATCTTATCTAATATGGAATTTTGGGAGCACGCGCGCGCGCGCGCGCACACACACACACACACACACACACACACACACACACACAATCTGCTCAACAGTAAACTGTCATCAGACCTTTATGTCTCCTAAAATGAGTCATTTTTACATCAAAATTCAGAATGTGATGTCTTATTTCACCTTTTTATGTCAATCATCTCCTTCTTTTTCTGTAGCAGTAATGTCTTCTCAAAGAATGAGGAAGGAGGGACTAATGGTTACAAAGAAATTGTGGAGAATAACAACAAAAGGCACAAAATAGTTTATACACAAAATATTTGATGTTA
>NW_007730771.1:123959-124369 GCF_000696425.1 Galeopterus variegatus | reverse complement strand
AAGAGCCAACTGAAAGAGTTCTCAATGGCAACAGAGGGGACAATCTGAGAAACAAAATAAAAAGACTCACGTTGAATTATAATAGAAAGTGTAGAATAAATATCCATAAGTCCATCCTGACATTAGTAAATGATTTAATAAGGAAATAAATAGGAGAGAAAGACAAATTTTCCATGCTTAAGAATTCCAATTAATTTATGTAAATCCTCTGCCCTCAAGGATGTTGAGTATAACTCTCTGCTCATGAGTGTGGGCTGTGCATAGTGACTTCCTTCCAGAGACGACACTATGGAAAGGAGAAAAAAGAGTTGCTGTCATGGAGAAAGCTGACAAAAAACTGCTTCAGCCAGGTGATCCAAGTATGACTGTCATCCAACAATGATGTAATCACATACTTGTACCCCTGATGT
>NW_007730771.1:119260-123483 GCF_000696425.1 Galeopterus variegatus | reverse complement strand
GGTGATCCAAGTATGACTGTCATCCAACAATGATGTAATCACATACTTGTACCCCTGATGTGATGACATAAAATGGTCCGTGGTCTTCCTTCCAAACACACATAACCCAATCTAATTGTGAAAAGAAAAGAAATCAAAGCAAAACGTATACATTCCAGTAGAATGGCATCCTGCGAAAGACCTGACTAGTACTCCTCACAGCTGTCATGGTCATCAAAAACAAGAAGATTCTGAGAAACTCTCACCGCCAAGAGGATCCTAAGAAGACAGGACAAGTAAATGGAATGTGATATCCTGGATGCAATCCTGGAACAAAAGATGAACATGAGTTTAAAACTTAAGAAACTCTGGATAAAGTACAGTTTTAGGTAATTAATATTGTATCAATAATGTTTGATTAATTGCACCAAATGTGCCATAGTAATGTAAGATGGCAATAATAGGGGAAACTGGATGTGGGGTATATAGTAACTCTCAGTACTGTTTTTACAATTTTTCTGTAAATCAAAACTTCTTCTCAAATAAAAATTCTATTTTTTTTAAAAAAAGAAGGAAGGGGCCGGCCCGGTGGCTGTACTGTTTTTACAATTTTTCTGTAAATCAAAACTTCTTCTCAAATAAAAATTCTATTTTTTAAAAAAAAAGAAGGAAGGGGCCGGCCCGGTGGCTCATGCTACAGTGCGCCTCTTGGGAGCGCGGTGGTGCTCCCACCGAGGGTTCGGATCCCACATACAGACCAGTTCCTGCTCACTGGCTGAGCGAGGTGCAGGCACAACACCGAGGGTTGCAATCCCGTTGCCGGTCCCGGTCCGGTACGGGAGTGACACTGAGGGTTGCGATCCGTTGCCAGACACGAAAAAAAAAAAAAAAAAAAAAAAAAAAAAAAAAGAAGGAAGAAATGAAGGAGGAGAGGACGAGAGGCAGAAAGACAGGTGCATTAGCCTGTTTTTGTTGCTTATAACAGAATATCAGAACTGGGTAATTGATAAAGAAATGAAATTTATTTCTTATAGTTTTGGAGTTTGGGAAGTCCAAGGTCCAGAGGACACATCTGGAGAGGGCCTTTTTCTTAGTCGTGACTCTCCACAGCAACACAGGGTGTCACACGGCATAATGGGGAGAGCAAAAGAGAGCTAACCTGCTCACTTGCTCTCCTTTTAAGGCCATCAGAATCACACCCTTCCTCTATAGATGGATCAATACATTCACAATGTGATCACCTTTCAAAGGCCCCCACTTTAATTTCCATAGCAGATTTCTCACACTCTTAACACTGTTACACTGGGGAATAACTTCCATATCAACAGGTAAGAAGGAAAGAAACTCCTGATTGATTTTTAAACAAAGTCAATTATTTTCCTAAGGCTGCAGATTTTCTGATACAGACATGTTGAAGTGGTTGGTAATTTATCACCTCCTGGTCATATTATGGGTCTCAGGAGGATTTTTCTTGTCACCTGGTTTTGTTGATCATATTATCCATAGGGTTTTTCTGCCTGTTTTTTTTCCCATGGAGATCTGTATTGCTGCTTTCACTGTCTTTCCAGTATCATTAGTACTCTTTTATTTATGCCTTCAAACTTACTTACATGTTTTAAATAAACAGCTACATGTTATTAAAATAGTATTTTTCAAATGAAGACATACAAGTGGCCAACAGGTATACGAAAAAATGTTCAACGTCACTAATCATCAGGGAAATGCGAATCAAAACTGCATTGAGATGTCATCTCACCTCAGTTAGACTGGCTATAATCAAAAAGACAAAGATTAACAAGTGCTGGTGAGGGTTTGGAGAAAGGGGAGCCCTACTACACTGTTGGTGGGACTGTAAAGTAGTGCAGCCATTATGGAAAATGGTATGGAGTTTCGTCAAACAACTACAGAGAGAACTACCATATGATCCTGCAGTCCCACTAACGGGTATATACACAAAGGAATGGAAATCATCATATGGAAGGGATACTTGCACTTCTTTGTTCATTGCAGCTCTATTTACAATAGTCCAGATATGGAACCAACCTAAATGTCCACCAATGGATGACTGGATAAGGAAAACGTGGTAAATGTACACAATGAGACACTACTCAGCCATAAAATAGACGAAATTCTTCCATTAGCATCACCAACAAAAATTATCTAAAGTGAAATAAGCCAGGTACAGAAAGAGAAATACTGCATGTCTTCACTCATAAGTGGGAACTAGACAGACAGAGAGATGAGAGAGAGAGAGAGGACAGAGAGAGGAGAGAGAGAGAGAGAGAGAGAGAGAGAGAGAGAGAGAGAGAGGAAAAAACCACAATAACACATTGAACTTTGAGAAGGAGAGAACAAACCTATGGTTACCAGAGATGGGAAAGGTGGAAGGACAGGGAGGTAGGTTAGGGAGAAATTAGGTAAAGATCACGAAGAATAATCACGACTTTTAATGATGATCATGATAATAATATTGATTCAGTCATCACATATTGCACACAAATACTGATAGTCAACTCCGTGCCCCATAAATATGTATAATCAATTATGTTTCAACAAATATAAATAAATAAGAAGGAAAAATAAATTTTAAAGAGTTTCTAAAGCTACCATGTGATGTCATTTTACTGTATAACTTATCAAAGCTCATTGATAATCAACCTAATAAGTTTTTTTTTTTTTTGTCTTTTTCCATGTCCGGCAATGGATCACAACCCTCAGTGTCGCCCCCGTACCGGACCGGGACCAGCAAAGGGGTTGCAACCCTCGGCGTTGCCCCCGCGCCTCGCTCAGCCAGTGAGCGGGAACCGGTCTGTATGTGGGATCCGAACCCTTGGCGGGAGCGCCTCCGCGCTTCCCAAGCGGCGCACTGCAGCAGTGCGCCACCGGGCTGGCCCAACCTAATAAGTTTTAAAGATCAAATTGCTTTATAATTTCATAGTATGACTCATCTCCTTGCTTATCACTAAAACTATTTTTTGCAATTTAATAAAATAGTATGCCAGATTTTATCAATGTTATTCTTAGATGTTCCAGTTGTTCACATATTTTCAAACTAAAAAATTGTATATTAAAAAGGAAATATATTTATGTTAATCTCAATTTGTACACTTTTCTGTAAACATTTACATTTTTAATTTGATGAAGCTGTAGTGTTAATACAATTGAAAATTCTTTTGTATGAGGAGGATCTAATTATAGCTCATGTCATTCAGTAAAATTGGAAATTCAATTCAAATGTAAATCATAGCAGGATGGGAATATGAGACCTGAAAGAGCATCTGTCAAAGTTTTGGACTTTGGTTTTTACATTCTTTTCATTTTGTTTTGAGGATGTTTGAGCCAGAGCCTCAATTTATTTTCTATAGGCTAGAATGATACTTGATGCTAAAAATAATCCCATGTACTTTATAGTTTACTTCAATCAGGTAAAGTAAACACATCACACAATTTGGGAACAGATACTTCTGGAAAAATAAAAAAAGTAAAACACTTTGTTATTATGAATATTTCAGCATGTATGAGGATATTTCACAAAATTTGTGGAAAAATAGAATTGAAAGATAATGTGGATCTTTCTATCAACTTTTTGAAGTACCCTTGTATGCAAAATAAAATGTATACTTGACATCTTATGTTCATTGAACTCCAGNGAAGTACCCTTGTATGCAAAATAAAATGTATACTTGACATCTTATGTTCATTGAACTCCAGGTTCCTATTACTATAACTAGTGAAATGAATACACGCAATCTCTGTTTAAAATCTAGAACATCTCATACATATATTAGAATTTCATACTGAGTTTCCAAGTTGATCGGGGAAATTTTAGAACAGACTGCTTCCATCTGCTATAAACAAAGAAACAGATTTCCAACAAATAATTTAGCCCTAGATTTCCTCTGATCTTGCTGTGTATTACATGAACTATTGTTCACCTGCTCCAGTTGTGATGTGAACAGTACCACCCAATCCACACACAATAACTCCCTCATAATGTAGGAAAACCAAGCTCACAAATATATGTTGCTGTGTCAAAGGAGAGCTTGCAAAGGAGAAATATCAATAAACAGACAGTGGAAAACTGAACTAAAATTAGTGATCTTTCAGCATTTTGTATCTATTTGGTAGTGTATAACAAGTATGATATAATTGTGAATTTTAGTGTAAGCCAATATCAATTGCATAAAAAAGCAAAAATCGAATCATTGTTTCTTTAATGCAATCTGCTAAACAAAGACACTTAC
>NW_007730771.1:117040-118463 GCF_000696425.1 Galeopterus variegatus | reverse complement strand
TTTTTTTTCATGAAAATGGCTTCAGAATTGAAATAGATTGCTTTTGTCCTTAAACTCTACAGGATAACAATCAGGGATGTGCAGATATTTATAGTTTTTCTTATATAAAAAGAACACATATCAAATGATTCACTGAATTTGTATTTCTTTTTCTTCCCCCAGCGTGAGGCTATAATGAAACTCAGGCATTCAGAATTACATTTCTTACAGCACATACATTATTCTGTCAGTCTTCTGTATTATTTTTGAGAAATATCTATATTTTTCTCCTCTAAATTATGAGCTGGAAAGCCTAGAAGTGACTGGGTGTTGTTAGGCAGATGACAGCCAAGTCCTTGTGTGATCACAGGTTGGGTTGCCGTTGCAGGCTGAGCCTAATCCAGCCTTGAAATACAAACCAGCTACACAGAGAGAACACTACTGAAGGGCAAACAGGGCAGCAGCATCCAGACTAAAGGTCTGCCAAGACTACTTTCAAGTACTCTCCTCTACCCTCACTTACCAGTAACCATTTACAGTTTCATTATGTTGGCATCATTTGTATACTTTAAAAATGGCATCACACCACGTGAAGGGATCCATACAAATTCTACAGCCACAATAGCAATATCAGCTTTTTGAAACATCCTTGGAAAAAATATTTTGAGCCTTTGCCATTTTTCCTACTAACTTGGATTCCCTTTTAGTCTTAAGACATAACAATGATTTTGATAATTAATGTTAACAGCTTTTTTCTCAAAGTCATTTATCTGAGAGGTTTTGGTAAAGGATTTTTAATAAATCTGAAGAGTGTTTTTTCAACCTAGGAAACTGACAGATTGCACATAATTTCTCAACCACCCACAACTATTCAGAAGCAAGAGTAGCTTCAGTGCAATATTGTTATTTACACAGTATTATCTGTATGGCACGGGTGGCAATGTCAGTCTAGCTCAAGGAATCTAAGATGGGTGGTTCTGATGCATGAACTGAGGGGCCCTATTTGAGCACCAAAACACTAGCCAGGCTTTCAGTTAATGCTACTTAACCCGAAAGGTAAATGAGATTCTTTAACATGACATGGAAGAAACAAATGCTTTAAGAGAAAGTACACACTATACCATGTATAAATCTGCTAGGAGTGAACTAACATTCTACTGTTACAGGAATAATTGACTAATTGCAATATGTATCCAAAGGTTTCTTACTAATTGATACATACGCACACACATAGACACACACACACATATACTAGGGTATTTCAAAAAGTTTAGTAAAAAAAATCATATTATCTTTTATACTATTTTTACCCTTATACATAAATTGTGATTATTCATGTGCTGCATATCAGCAGCAAAACAATTTGATGATTTTTTATTTACATATTTGTGCCAACTAGAGAAAATTAATTCATTTTCTAAACAAAGTCACCACAAAAAATTTG
>NW_007730771.1:111278-116393 GCF_000696425.1 Galeopterus variegatus | reverse complement strand
GTGATGGGACACAATAACTAACTACATTGTATATTGACAAAATAAAAATTAAAAAAAAATGTGTACTCTAATAAAAAAAAAAAGAAGGTAGGATGGCCTCAGCCTGGTCACCCCCCAGATGCCAATTATCTGAATAAAGCTTCCAATCCTTGCACCAAAAAAAAAAAAAAGAAAATATAAAATTTAGCCTTAACACCACTAATGGCTCAAGTGTGAAAAAAATGGTACATTTTATTGTCCTTACATTGCTTAACTGGTCTTCAAGCTTTTTCGCTTTTTTAAAGAATTATTAGCATAGTTTACAATAGTGGCACAAGTAATATCAAACCTGTGAGTTTCCGTA
Source organism: Galeopterus variegatus (assembly GCF_000696425.1). Taxonomy (NCBI): domain Eukaryota; kingdom Metazoa; phylum Chordata; class Mammalia; order Dermoptera; family Cynocephalidae; genus Galeopterus; species Galeopterus variegatus. The sequence goes on along the minus strand of NW_007730771.1, from coordinate 116,050 downwards.
CAACTCTGACCACTCTGAACTGCCCATGCGTTATATCACATTATATTCTCTAACGTTATATTCCAAACTGATGGTTTCAGGGTTGACTGGAGTCTGGGGAAATAGACACTCATATATTATTGAAAGAAGAGATATTTTGGAGGGGAGAAGGGATTTGGCCCATATATTAAAATGGTTAACCAAATAAATACTTGACATAGGAATAATAGTAATGTCTCAAACAAAAACACCAAGAAGTAAGAGTAAGCATCTTCAGTGCAATAGAGCAATACTGGTAATAACAGGAAACTGGAAACCATCATCCAGAGGTACATGGTTAAGTTAACATACAAACTTTATCTTAAGGAATATTAAATATCTGCTCAAAATAGGTAAGGTAGCTATGTGTATTGGCCAAGAAATTTCTCTCATACGTATAACTAGTAGAAAAGAAAAGGATGTCACAATATCAAATTTCACATCACCCACCCTCAAATATTGCACAGATTAATTTATGGAAGAATTGATATGTGCACAAATCTCTATTAACAGTAACTAAATTGGGGATGTGAAAGATTTCTAAATGAGATGGGAAAAAAAGGAGTTTTTCAGTCTTACTTCATACAATGTATAAATTTTAAGAAGAAAATTTTTTTAAATTACAACTCGTGTTATTATTTCTCATGTTGACATAAATTATGACACTAAATAAGTCTAAACTTGTCCTTTTCACCATATTATATTCAGTGATATGAGAAAAACTGGCATTCTTTTTAATTAAAGAAATATATATCCTCTACACACACTTACATTTTGTATGATTTATTTATATTGGCAATTATTTGAAGAGTACCTTTCATTATTGCTTAGCATTTTTAAATTTTTTTTTCTTTTAATTATGGCCATGAATATGTACTATCTATGTGAATGCCCAAGGACATCTTAAAAGGATCTGTTGATGCGTAGAATGCTCAGTAATATCTTTAGGTTCAAGGTGGTTTATAGTGTTATTCAGGTTTTCTATATTCTACTGGTTTTCCATTTATTTGGTCTATTAATTATGGAAAAAAAAGAGAATCTATCTTCAATGATAATTAAATATTTGTCTGTTTCTACTTTCATTTCTATTAAGTTTTGCTTTCACCATTTTAACACTCCTTTTGTACATACTTACACATTTGGGATTTTGTGTTCTCTTGGAAAATTGATCCATTAATCATAATGTAATTTAATGATTTTTCTCTGGTACTATTACTTTTTCTGAATGTGCTTTGTTTTAACATAACTCCTCCAGCTTTCTTTTGATGGGTATTTCTGATGTGTATCTTTGACATATTTTTACTTTATTCTAGCTACATATTTAAAGTGCATCGTTGAAGACAATACGTTGTTTATTATTAGCATTGTTTTATATCCAATCGGACTGTATGTGTCTTTTAAAAAAAAATTCTGGTGTTTCTATGCTAAAGCTTTGGTTAACTTTCTCTGAACACTTCACAAAAAGCAGATGTGGTCATTCCTTCATGCTCCAGAAATTCAATAAGCAAAATGTCTCGAGCATCCCCCAAAACACTACCACAATCTTTGCTTTTGGCTTATCTTATTTTGCTTTGATTGGACCACTTCCAGTCTTGGTAGCCATTGCTTTGATTGTGCTTTGTCTTCAGAATCATACTGGTAAATCTGTTTCATCTTCTGTCACAATTTTTAGAAGTAATGTTTTGGAATCCTTATCCCACTTGTTTAAAATTTCCATGGAAAGCTCTGTTTCTGTCTGCAGCTGATCTGGGTCCAAAAGTTTTGGTAGTCAATGAGCAGAAAGTTTGCTCAACTGTAATTTTTCAGTCAGAATTGTATAAGCTGAACCAGTTGAGATGCCAGTGGTGTTGACTACTGTTTCTGTGCTAATTGTTAGTCCTTTTCAATTAGGACACGAACAACATTATTTTTTTCCTTGCAAATTGCTGTGGATGGTCTGCCACTGTGGGCTGCATCTTCAACATCATCTCAATACTTCTTAAAACAACTGATCCATTTGTAAACTGCATATTTCTTTGAGGCATCTTCACCATACAATTTTAATGAAGCAACAATGATTTCACCATTCTTCCACCTAAGCTTCACAGTAAGTTTGATATTTGTTCTTGCTTCAATTTTAGCAGAATTCATGTTGCTCTGATAGTGTTTTTTTTTTCGCCAAACTCTCTTGTTTTTCTTAGTACCTCAAACTCTAGATCCTGTTCAGACATCTTATAACAAATCAGTACACATTCACTTTAGGGCAAAAAGTTTTTAAAATCCATGCCTAGTTTTTTTGTAATACCTGTTTTCCATGAACTTTTTGAAGCCCCCTTATTAAAGACAGAAGCACACATTTATGTAATTTCTCACATCCTCTGGACCTGCTCAAGCCCATTTTGAAGGTAATACTTTTGCTATAGAATGGTTTGAAGCTTCCTCATCATTTGATCCAGGCAACTCACATTGCATAGTCACATAAGGAAACTTCACAGGCATTCTCTACCAAGGCTCAAGAACAAGTTAGCAATCTTATTTTTCTTTTTACTCACACAGAGTAAATTTCTCAAATGTGGATGACATGTTCTTGCTCTAAAACTGTAGGAAGTCTTTTTTTCAAACTACTATTTGGCTTGCTTGAGATTCTGCACATGTCTTCAACCATCCCTGTTACCTCCAAAGCCATCTTATCTAGTGGATCACATGTCCTCAGTGACAAAGCAATTTCTACAATTTCTCACACTTCCCCAGATGCAGAGCACTTAGACCCTGGGATGCATACTGGCAGCCTGATAAAATATCTGACAATTGGTAATGAAGCAATTTCCTTAGTGCTCTATGTTCTGCCTCTGTATTCCATGTAGCAAAACTGAAGACATTCCCTTTCTATAAGCAGAAAAGATGTGAGATGTAACCATGTGTCCTTTAGCTTATAGGGATGTTCAGAGTTCTGCAGATCATTGTACCTTTAAAATGTCCACTAACATAAAAGTGTCTTGAGTGTTTATGAATTCCCATCTTTAGGCATGCATGTGCCCTACTAAGATGTTTAGATCACTTCCATACACCAGTTAAGTCTAATCTGCCTGTGTCAATATGCTGTCCTGCTCTATGGAGTCTTTTATGGCACAGTCTGAGAGAGTTTAAAGAGTAGTAAAGCAAAACAGAAAATGTGTAAAACTGTTGCTGTCCTTCCCATGTAAAGAAGCCATGCTTTTGATTTTCACTATATGCAAGGATTGAGAAGAAAGTATTCATAACATCATTAGCACATACTAAGTACCAGAAGCCGGGTTAATCTTGTCCTGTAAAGATACTATATTTAGAACAGTGGCTGCAATCGGGACAGAGATACAGCTAAATATATGGCAAGGCAATTTTATTAGTCATACACATGACCCTTTTGGTTTCTACAAAGGACAGACAAGGTGAGTTCAATGCAGATATAATGAGGCCACACCCACTGCATTCTTCAAATATGTAATAGTGGTGTTTATCTCTGCAATTCCTCAGAGGATCAGTGGTGATTCTGATCCCAATTTGTTTTCTTGGCTAGGAGGGAGGGAGCAGTTTCAGGGGCTCCCATTTAATTCTTCCTGCCCCAGTATATGTACCCCAGGATTCAGGGAACCAATATGAGGATTCTGTCATATGCTAGGAACAAGTAATCCATTTCAAAATTGCTATGGAAACATGATTTTGTTTGTAAAACCTAAGGAACTCTGCTATGGTTAACAGATCATGGCTTTCTATGGCTCCACCAAATGTTACTATCTGTTACAGACACTGGAAATCATTAGAACTACTCACACATGATGACCAAGTTATTACTTACACTGAAACTTGATGAGTTAGAAAAAAGAAACTTCTCTGTTCTGAATTTTATTCAAATGTAGGGACTGATGAGGGAGTCAGAGCATCATAGCCACATTTGTTATGCATTTTCTCTATATCAGACGAAGCTTACAGAACATTGTACATTTTTTCTTAGAAGTAGTTAGTGCAAGGCACAACAACATGGCTTTTATTTTGAGAGAGATACATTGACATAACCATGGACCAGCAGAAACTTCAGTAAGGACAGAACCCCTGGATTTGGAGGGATTTTATCTGCCATCTTATGGCACAAATACCTCACCAGATCATCTTGGGAGGCTGCTACTTTCTGCTCCATAGCACTACACAGCTTGTTGATATCAACACACTGGATTAGTGTGATGTCCACTAGGACAGTGAGATAGTCAAGCTCCTTGCAGACTGATTTGTACCATAGAGTTTGAGAAGGCAGCTAGCTTTGAGTAAGATCCTTTTCATTTGCAGTATAAAGTTTTTATTGAGACGGAAAAAAAGAAATATCTAACGAATCAACAACTACACAACAGGATAGCAGATTTTGGTTTGTTCTAGGAAGGAGACCATATATGTGACATGGCATCAGCTGAAGTTCCCAATTGATCATAATTCTCTAAGATCAATTTTTCTTTACAAGTTCCCAAGTGAAATGAGAATTTTACAGGAATTACTATATTTTCAAATCACTGATGGTGGCATTGATCTCTGTAATTCTTTATGAAGATGTGGTTTTCTTTTTATTTATATTTTTAGAATGCCATAGTGTTCTAAAAATATGTCTATACTTTTTAGGGTGTCTACTTACCTTCCTACCGTAATAGTTTCTTTTTTTTTTTAAACACATTTTTTCAGGAGCCAATTCTAGAATTTCTTTTGTTCTGTGAATATGTATTCAAACTATACATTGGGTCTAAATCCCAATA
>NW_007730771.1:109187-110665 GCF_000696425.1 Galeopterus variegatus | reverse complement strand
GGGCCACTAATAATTTCTGCTGCTACCTAGCCTCTGCTCCCCAGTAGTCTTATGGAAACATCCTAAAGTAAAAACAGATTTACCTTTGAGATAGAGATTTGGAATGAGGTGGTAGCCCAAAAGGAATTGAGTTTAATTTTTTTTTCTTTAGGTAAAAGTACATCAATATTCTTTTTCCTATTAAAATAATAGTAAATACAGAGATAATAATGCAGTTTTTACATGTTGTACTAAAGAGTTAATAAACATGTAGGCCATGTGTGTTGAGTCTTATTATGATATGCTCTTTACAAGAGTTAGATGATTTTGTATAATCTGTGAATGCATGGTGTGGTAGTGACTTCTAGTTCAGGACTTTGTGACCCGGTTCTGGCCTGTGCACTTTGAGTGACACATAAAATTTCCTGAAGCACTTCATTGTAGGGGATTTCTTGTCTCGCTGGAACAACCCCTCAAGCCTCCTATTGAAAGGGTGGTATTTTAAGAAGGTGGATTCTCCTTTAGCTTGTGGTCTTTTGCCATGACCAGAAGCCTTTCCTTGCCTTAGATATGTAATATGAGCCAGAAAGAAAAGTTTCTGAGAGTTTGTACCACATTTTATCATGCACAGCCTAGATAACCCTAGTTAGTTGAGCTTAACTGGCAGCTCAAGATGGTAAATAATGCTTGATAAATTAAACAAAATCAAATTATAAATAGATTGATGGGATTCTGGGTAATAAGTTTATGGAAATTCCAGGGGGCTTTGCACATAGAAGCAAAAAACCCCTTTTAACACTGATAGTCTGGATGTGTGCGATATTAAAAGTAATAAACTACTTTTTCTTTACTTCTTGCATTATACCTTCATGATAATTTTCTAGGAGTTTGGAATGAAATTTCAGACTGTTTTATCTTTCTTGGACTATTGAAGGTGTCAGGACTAACTCTCCCAACAAGATTGCAAAAGTTGTGAAGTGGTGGATGATTCTCCAGAGGAAATAGGATATTATTAGGAAGAAAAAACTGACAGATGCTTGAGGGTTGGAGGTGGGTGAAATCTAACAGAAACTCACAATATACAGTCTGTATTTGGAAATTGGGGTAAGGATGACTCCAATGTCAGCACATAATGGTGCACATCTGGCTCTAGACATGAACTTGCTAAATTCAATGTAAAGTAAAGAAAGTTTTCTAATATATATATTTTTTCCTTTGGTAGAGAATATTGTTAAAATACTTATGGCATTTTCTAAATACCATTAATTAGATTAGCAGAACAATAAACTAATTTGGGATGATTTCTTTTTAAAAAGATTACTTTGTATGTTTATTTTTTCCCCATGATTTCTTATAATTGCAAGCACATATATTTTTTATTGGTGAATTGAATAAAATTTAAATATCTATCTCAGAATTTATGGATATGTAAATTTCACAGCAGTATTTTGATAATGCCCAGACATTGAATGCTATAATAATTGAAATATTTTCTTAAT
>NW_007730771.1:101961-108440 GCF_000696425.1 Galeopterus variegatus | reverse complement strand
CATATATTTTTTATTGGTGAATTGAATAAAATTTAAATATCTATCTCAGAATTTATGGATATGTAAATTTCACAGCAGTATTTTGATAATGCCCAGACATTGAATGCTATAATAATTGAAATATTTTCTTAATTGTTTTCTTAATATTATATTTCAATAAGGTTAGTGTTCTTACCTAAACATTATCTGTTGAGATTGTTGACCATTGTCTTGTGTGTTTTTTATTATTTTTATACGCCTTACTTTATCAAAGGTTTACATTAAGACAAGTTGATCAGTGAAAGTAGATCTAACAAATTTTTTTAAAATCTTTTTCATATTATGTTTACTATATTTAATATCAAAAAATAATGCATACTACATCATAAAGCTTTGAATATGTTACATGAAAAATAAAGTAACTTAATTGAATGGATTGAAAGAGATTTAAAAGGCTTCTGAATGCACAAGCCACTTTTTTTCACAATGTGTGGGGAATGTTATTTTGTTCCACAGGGGAAGGGACTCTGTCATTGTGATGTAATTCTTAGAGTTATTTGGTCCTTAACAAAATGTAGCCTAAATATAAGAATTTACAGATGAGTCCTAATTTTCTCATTTAATGTTTATGGTTTAGAGTTATAGGTATTATTTATACATAGTGGATATTGATTAATTATAAACCATGGTGCAAATAAGATGGCAAATAATTAGAAAAAATAATATAGATACAGTTTCTGGAGAAGCTAATAAATAAAAAGTAAAAGTTGAGACTGCATTAATGAATACGTAGACTCATGAACAAAAATGTATCAAATGTATCTTTAAAATTGTACTGATGCTTTTTGTTCTGACTTGTAGAACATTACAAGTTTACTCGACTAATAAGGATCTAGTGACGAGTGATAACTGTAGAGAAATTAAAATGGGATTTCCGTAGTAAAATATGAAGTTTCTGAGAAATGGATCTTATCTTAGACTTTCAGTACACATTAGGGAAATTGGTNTTTGGGCTAAGGTCAAAATTACATCTCTAGCATATTCTTGGATGTCATTTACACTCAATCTCGTGATAATTTCCATTATTCTATTCTCCAAATCTGTCATTTGGCATTATTTACATTGTTCCTTTATGTAGTTGCACTCAAACATACATATGCACATGCAAACACACACTCATACTCACATAGATGCACATATACAAACATGACCTAAACATTTATATTTTCTACCTAAATATGCATTCTCTAAAGTTGAGCATTTGGTTACTTCTAACTGTATTTTTGTAATTTGTTTTTTCCTAATGTAATCAGCAAAACTGGGCAATATATCCAGTAATTTGGCTAAAATAGAGTTTCTACCTGACAGACTTGGATAGAAAAATTTCAGAAAAAATATAATGTCTTTCAAGCAGACGGTCTGTAAAAGGTTTATTGTTTCTGGATGTCATAATAGATAATACGATTTTTTAAAATTTCTGATATGTGTTTACTAATCTTTCATTGGATGAATTTTTTTAATTTCTTTTGTAAATCTATGTTTATTCTTACCACCATGATTACTTAACTTTCATCCTTTTTGTTGAAACACTTCAATTAATAAATATTGATTGACTAGGCTAATTTGAAAAAAAGCACTATTCCATATGTTAGTATGATGAACAATAAATACACATATAAACATAAGTAGAAAGTTTATATGTGCTGGTAAATAAAGCAGATTATGGAGTATTAGAAAGGCAGCATTTGTGGGATACTATTTTAATGAAAGTTTTGGGGCTTAATTGAGATTAGTCTCCTTGAGAAGGAAAAATTTGAACAAGGACTTGAAGTGGGCACCCCTAGTAGTGTTGTTCAATTACAAATTGATAATGTTATCTTAATTCCTTAATCCTTTCATGACAAATTTCAAATTATTTGAACTGGCACAAAAATCCTTCATGAGTGGGCTTGTGTGTAGCACAGCATTTGCCAATTTCTACACACACTTCTATTGAATGTTACTTAGATGTCAAATGCTGTTGTAAACCTCGGTACATGGATAAGTGTTTTCTCATTTGTCAGGAACATTTTCCCCTCTCGCTAAGTCTACACTGGGAAAACTTCCTATACATCTGTGGATGCTATCATATCTTTAAAAGACTTTCCACACCCAACAATCTAAGTTTCCTTGTGTACTGTCATATGAGTCTATCCAAGTCTCCATCATGGAGTTTATTACGTGGCATTGTGATTACAAATAATTTTATCATTTTTCACTCTGACTGAATTGTGATTTCCTTTATGGCAAAGAATGCTTATTAAGATAATAATAGTTTCAATACTGGTTCACACCTTTCTCATTTAAGCCCAATTATATCCTTTTGAAGGTCCTTTAAATCCTACGTTTCCAGTCTTTTCATCATGAGACATTTTGTTTTATTTCCTTTTCATGGTTTGACAATCATTTTGCTCATGATACCTGATGCTACATTTTTGGTAGTCACCTGCATTTTACCTTATTTTCACCCACTCTTAATTTTTTATTTCTATTTACTAGTGCAAAAAATGAACTTTTTTATTCCAGTATTTAGAAAAACCTTGAACTAGTCTACTTGGTCAAAATGTTTTCTATTTTCTCCTATCCTTGAAAGGGAAACATTGAAATGAAACTTTGTTAAATTAATGCATAAGTCAATTAATAAATTAATATTTCACATTCAGATGATCATCTTAGTAGGATGTCCTATGTACTATATTTCTCCATTAACCTTTATTTAAATGTTTTATCTTTTGACTTCACCCCACTCCATGACAGAAATTTCACTACATTCTTTCCTGAACTGTTTTTCTCAGGCATGTCTGTCTCAAAAGATTTCTTTCTTCATAAAGAATCAAAAGGAGAAAAAACGTATACATATTATATATATATTTTTTCAAGCAATTTAATCTTCTCCTCCTGTTTCTCAGGCATGTCTGTCTCAAAAGATTTCTTTCTTCATAAAGAATCAAAAGGAGAAAAAACATATACATATTATATATATATTTTTTCAAGCAATTTAATCCTCTCCTCCTGCAGAGATTTTAAATTGCATTTAAAGGACACACAAAAGGAACTGACTTGCACAAGTCACTGAATAGGTCATTTGTATACAAACTTCCAGATACATTTCAACAAAAATCCTGTGTGGTTCTCTCTATAATTCAAGTTATTAGCTCAGTCTCATGACTTTGCAATGCTCCTGGAAACTACTACCTGAATAAATATTTAGGTTTGAGTTTAAGTAACATATTATCCTGTCATCCTGTTTGTTTCATTTAACACACACCTACATACGCACACACAAACACAGGCTACTTAGAAGAATTATCTCATTGACATTCAAACTATTTCCTAAAGCTAATACTTTGATCAACTTCCTATTCTCCTACTTCTTTTTTTGTCAAAATATCAGTTTCTGCCTTGAGTATATCTGTACTCAAAATTCATATAGACTGTTCAAGGTGTCACTTTATCATGTGGAGTTGGACTGATTGCTACCACTTCCATAATTAATACTGTAATGTGATGCAGGTCTGCTTTTTTACTCTTTGAAAAAGCCCATTTTAAAGAGATTTATAGTTTAATACTGGAAGTGAATGTATTTCCACAGATCCAAGAATTCTGCTGCTGCTTTTGACAGTAAATATAGATGACTCTCATCCAACTTACTAACCAAATGCAAGCTTGCTTATATGTCATAAATGACATTACTGTTCAAAGATGAAAGCAAAATTGATGGTTGGGTACTAAGCAATGAGGTACATAATCCACTTACCAAGAAAGATATTTAAATTTGAAACACATTAAATGGATTTTACTTCAAAGCCATCAATTGAGTATATATTAATTCAATTTTTGGAGCACTACTTCTGAAACTAATATTTTTTTTCAAAACAATAAGCCTTAACACTATGTTATTGTATAAACAGCCAAAAATGGGTTATTGAAGTTTCACAAGAATTCTTAAAACTTAAAAAAGGGAAACAAATTATATTCTATACTGAGGTTTTTAAATAATCTCAGGGGTTTTTTTTGTTTATTTGTTTTTGAGGTTTTTTTTTTTTTNTTTTTATTTCTATTTACTAGTGCAAAAAATGAACTTTTTTATTCCAGTATTTAGAAAAACCTTGAACTAGTCTACTTGGTCAAAATGTTTTCTATTTTCTCCTATCCTTGAAAGGGAAACATTGAAATGAAACTTTGTTAAATTAATGCATAAGTCAATTAATAAATTAATATTTCACATTCAGATGATCATCTTAGTAGGATGTCCTATGTACTATATTTCTCCATTAACCTTTATTTAAATGTTTTATCTTTTGACTTCACCCCACTCCATGACAGAAATTTCACTACATTCTTTCCTGAACTGTTTTTCTCAGGCATGTCTGTCTCAAAAGATTTCTTTCTTCATAAAGAATCAAAAGGAGAAAAAACATATACATATTATATATATATTTTTTCAAGCAATTTAATCCTCTCCTCCTGCAGAGATTTTAAATTGCATTTAAAGGACACACAAAAGGAACTGACTTGCACAAGTCACTGAATAGGTCATTTGTATACAAACTTCCAGATACATTTCAACAAAAATCCTGTGTGGTTCTCTCTATAATTCAAGTTATTAGCTCAGTCTCATGACTTTGCAATGCTCCTGGAAACTACTACCTGAATAAATATTTAGGTTTGAGTTTAAGTAACATATTATCCTGTCATCCTGTTTGTTTCATTTAACACACACCTACATACGCACACACAAACACAGGCTACTTAGAAGAATTATCTCATTGACATTCAAACTATTTCCTAAAGCTAATACTTTGATCAACTTCCTATTCTCCTACTTCTTTTTTTGTCAAAATATCAGTTTCTGCCTTGAGTATATCTGTACTCAAAATTCATATAGACTGTTCAAGGTGTCACTTTATCATGTGGAGTTGGACTGATTGCTACCACTTCCATAATTAATACTGTAATGTGATGCAGGTCTGCTTTTTTACTCTTTGAAAAAGCCCATTTTAAAGAGATTTATAGTTTAATACTGGAAGTGAATGTATTTCCACAGATCCAAGAATTCTGCTGCTGCTTTTGACAGTAAATATAGATGACTCTCATCCAACTTACTAACCAAATGCAAGCTTGCTTATATGTCATAAATGACATTACTGTTCAAAGATGAAAGCAAAATTGATGGTTGGGTACTAAGCAATGAGGTACATAATCCACTTACCAAGAAAGATATTTAAATTTGAAACACATTAAATGGATTTTACTTCAAAGCCATCAATTGAGTATATATTAATTCAATTTTTGGAGCACTACTTCTGAAACTAATATTTTTTTTCAAAACAATAAGCCTTAACACTATGTTATTGTATAAACAGCCAAAAATGGGTTATTGAAGTTTCACAAGAATTCTTAAAACTTAAAAAAGGGAAACAAATTATATTCTATACTGAGGTTTTTAAATAATCTCAGGGGTTTTTTTTGTTTATTTGTTTTTGAGGTTTTTTTTTTTTTTTTGCCTCAAAAGGTGACTTTTTTCAAAGAAAAAAAGAAAGAAAAAAGGACAAGATGTCCATCCCTTGGCTCCCTTCCCTCCCTCCTCCTGCTGTTCCTAAACACCCAGGATTGAACCCTGGGTAGGGCCAGGTAGCAGGACAGCCTCTCAGATGAGGTCAGCAGCATTGAGGGGCAACTCTTCAATGGAGGTGTTATAGAAGTTCTCAGTGTCTTGAAGAGTTCTCGTGTCTTTTTCTGTCACCATGTTAATAGCCACACCCTCACGGCCAAATGGTCAACCGCGACTGATTCTATGGATATAGTTTTCCCTGTTAGTGGGAAGGTCATAGCTGATGACTCAAGAAACCTGCTGCACATCAGTGCCTCTGGCTAGCAGGTCAGTGGTAACCAATATTCTGCTAGAACCAGAACGGAACTCCCTCATAATCACATCTCTTTCCTTTTGGTCCATATCTCCATGCGTGGCAGAGACAGTGAAGTCTTGGGCATGCATCTTCGCAGTGAGCCAGTCGACCTTAATTTGGGTGTTGATGAAGATGACTGCCTGGGTGATGGTCAGGGTTCCATACAAGTCACACAGTGTGTCCAGCTTCCACTCCTCCCGTTCCATATTGATGTAGAATTGGCGGATACCCTCCAGGGTCAGCTCTTCCTTCTTAATAAGAATCTGAATGGGGTCGCACATGAACTTCTTGATCACCTCAAGCACATCAGAAGTCATTGTAGCTGACAACAAAACCACCTGAGTGTTGCTGTTGAGGTTTTGGAATATGTCATAGATCTAGCCCTTGAACCCACGGCTTAACATTTCATCAGCTTCATCCAAAGCAAACATCTTGATGTACTTGGGAGATAGATATCTCTGGTTAAGCATATCAAACACATGACCAGGAGTACCCATGATGATATGCGTAGCTTCCATCTGCAGCTTCTGCACCTCAGCACACACATTGGTG
>NW_007730771.1:70494-100386 GCF_000696425.1 Galeopterus variegatus | reverse complement strand
GGGGGGGGGGGGGGGGGGGGTAGGGAGAGGTGGAGAGAGGTTGGGGATAATTGGGTGGGGAACATGGGGTAGAAATGCACTTTGTGGTTAGGGGCATATTGCCAGTATGAATCTAGCCTTCACATCTTGGACATGAGGGGTGACAATCAGCTTTGTATGTCATGAATATTATTTACCAATTAAAAAAATTCATAAATAATCTGAATAGCAAGATGGAAAGTTTAAGGAAAAGTTAATGAGCTAGTAAGTGGGGGATGGAAAAAACTCCCCAAATATATCCCATATAACCTTCTCTTAGCAAAGGGCAGAACATCTAAACAACAAATCATCAGAGAAACAGTGGATTTAAAGTACACTTCAGACCAATTGGACTTGACAGACATCTACAGAACATTTCATCCAACAACTACAGAATATATATTCTTCTCATCAGCATATGAAATATTCTCCAATATAGACTACATGATAGGCCACAAGACAAGTCTCAGCATATTAAAAATACTGAAATCATTTCAAGTATTTTTTCAGACCACAATGAAATAAAACTAGAAATCAATAACTAGTGAAACTTTATAAACTGTAAAAATGCATGGAAATTAAACAATATGCTCCTCAAAGAAGAAATTAAGCAGGAAATCAAAAATTTCTTGATACAGATGAAAATAAAAGCACATCATACTAAAACCTATGGGATGCAAAAGCATTACAAAGAGGGAAGTTTGTTGCAATAAGTGCTTATATCAGAGGAATAGAAAAACTTCCAATAAACAGTGTAATGCTACACCTCAAAGAACTAGAAAAACAAGAAAAATCCAATTCCAAATTTAGTAGATGGAAAGAAATAATAAAGATTAGGGAAGAACTAAATAAAATAGAGATCAAAAGAAAAAAAAAATACAAAAGACTGATGAAACAAAAAACTTGTTTTTTGAGGAAATAAACAAAAATAACAAACCATTAGCTAGACTAATTAAGTAAAGAACACAGAAAACCAAAAATCAGAAGTGAAAAGGGAGACATTACTACTGATACAACTGAAATACAAAGAATCATTATAGACTATTATGAACAACAATATTCCAACAAATGTGAAAATCTGAAGACAATGGATAAATTTCTGGACACATACAACTTACCAAAACCGAACCAAGAAGAAATATAAAACCTGAACAGAACAATGATGAAAAATAAGATTGAATCAGTAATCAGCAATCTCCCAACAAAGAAAAGCCCAAGACCAAATGGATTCTTTGCTGAATTCTAACAAACATTTGAAGAAGAATTAGTACAAATTCTTTTCAAACTATCACAAAAAGTCCAATCAGAGGCTATTCTCCCAAACTCATTCTATGTCAGCATCACCCTGATAGCAAAATCAGACAAAGACACAACAAAAAAGGAAAACTACAGGCCAATATCCTTGATGAACATAGATGCAAAAATTCTCAACAAAATACTAGCAAACAATTCAACACCACGTCAAAACAATTAATACCATGATCAAGTGAAATTCACTTCAGGGATGCAAGGATAGTTCAACATACCCAAATAAATACATGTGATACATCACATCAAGAAAATGAAAGACAAAAAACATATGATCACATCAATATATGCAGAAAAAGCATCAGACAAAATTCAACATCATTTCATGATAAAGACTCTCAACAAATTAGTTATAGAAGGAAAGTATCTCAACACAATAAAAGCCATATATGACAAGCACATTGCCAACATCATTTTTAATGGAGAGAAGCTGAAAGCTTTTCCTTTAAGAACAGGAACAAGACAAAGATGCCTATTTTCACCACTCCTATTTAATAAAGTAATGGAAGTTCTTGCCAGAGTGATCAGGCAAGAGAAAGAAATATAGGGCATCCAAATTGGAAAAGATAAATTCAAATTTTACCCATTTTCAGATGACATGAGCTTATGTATAAAAAAACCACGTCTACACTAACAAATTCTTAGAGGTGATAAATGAATTCAATTAAGTTGTAGGATACAAAATCAATATACAAAAATCAGTTGTCTTTCTATATTCCAACAACAAACTAGCCAAAAAAGAAATAAAGAATATAAGCCCGTTTACAATAGCTACCTGTGTGTTTGTGTGTGTGTGTATGAATAAAGAAATGAATGTGAAAAATTTCTATAATTAAAGCTACAAAACACTGGTGAACAAAATTAAAGAGGACACACAGAAAATGGAAAGACATTATATGTTCATGGAACGGAAGAATTAATGTTGTAAAAATGACCCTACTACTCAAAGCAATCTACAGATTCAATGCAATCCCCATCAAAATACCAATGACCTTCTTCAAAGAATCACAAAAGCAATCCTAACATTCATATGGAACAACAAAAGATCTCCAATAGCCAAAGCAACCCTGAGCAAAAAAATGTAAATAAATAAAGCTGGAGGCATAACACTACCTGACTTCAAATGATACTACAAAGCTGTAGTAACCAAAACAGTATAGTATTGACATAAAAGCAGACACATGGGCAAATAGAATGGAATAGAGAACCCAGAAATTAATCCATGTATTTACAGCCAACTGATCGTCATCAAAGGTGGCAAGAACACGCATTGGAGAAAGGTCAGCTTCTTCAGTAAATGGTGTTGAGAAAATTGGATATCTATGTGTAAAAGTATGAAACTTGACCCCTACCTCTTGCCATATACAGAAATTAACTCAAAATGGATCAAATACTTTAATATAAGACCTGAAACTATAAAACTACTTGAAGAAAACACAGTAGAAGCATTTCAGGATGTAGGACTGGAAAAAGACTATGAATAACCCAAAAGCATAAGCAACGAAAGAAAAAAAAAATAAACAAATGGGTTATGTCAAGGTAAAAAGCTTCTGCATAGAAAAGGAAACAATACAGCAAAAATACAGCCTACAGAGAGGGATAAAATATTTTTAAACTATGCATTTGTTAAGGGAATATACAAGGGACTCAAACAATTCAATAGTAATAAAACAAATAATCCAATTAATAACTGGGCAAAGGAGCCCAGTTTTTAATAGACATTTCTCAAAAGAAGACACACAAATGGTCAACAGGAATACAAAAAAATTCTCGACATTACTAATCATCAGAGAAATGCAAATCTAAACCATGCTGAGATGGTATCTCAGCCCAGTTAGAATGACTATTATCAAATAGCCAGAAAATAACAAATGCTGGCAATGATATGAAGAGGTGGGAATGCAAATTAGTACAGCCATTAGGGAAAACAGTATAGAAGCTTCTCAAAAAACTACAGATAGAACTAGTTTATGACCCAGAAATCCCACAACTGGGTAAATACCCAAAAGATTGGAAATCATGTTGAAGTGATACCTGCAACTCCCATATTTATTGCAGCTCCACTTACAGTAGCCAAGATATGGAACCAACCTAAATGTTCATGAACAGATGATTAGATAAAGAAAATGTGGTACATATACACAAAGGAATACTACTCAGCCACACACACAAAAAAGATGAAATTCTGCCATTTGCAGCAGCATGAATTAGGTTGGAGAAAATTATATTAAGTGAAATAAACCACGCACGGAAAGAGAAGTACTGCATATCCTAACTCAAATGTGAGAGTGAAAAAGAAAGAAAGTAAGAAAGAAGGGTAATAATAATGATAAGGTGAACTTTCAGGAGAGAGCAGAACTGTGGTAACTAAAAGGGGGAAAAGGAGGAGAGAAGGAAGGATAGCGAGAACTTGGTTAATCGATACAAAATTACACCCAGGTGGAAAAAATAAGTTCCACTGGTGTACAGTTAAGGTAGGCATTGATAATTAACAATAATTTACTGCATGTTATCAAATGGCTTTAAGAGAGGAGATCGAATGTCATCACCACAAAGAAATGATTAAATTTTGTAATGATGAATACTTTACCCTGATTTGACCATGATACACTGTATACATACGTTGATTTTCAACTCTGTACCCCACAAATATGTATAATCAATGTTTCAATAAAATATAACAAAAATAAAAATAACAAGTCATAGGGAAAAGAGAGAAAATTTCCAAACATCTATATAAAAGAATTTCCAGAAATAGAGTGGAGAGGGATTAAGTGAACAGTATATTTTGAAAAATTTAGAACTGTTAGAATGTGATTCCTCAGTATTACAGCACACATATTTCTGAATAAATTTTTTTTAAAAAGTCACATCTATACACATAGAATTTCTAAACATGAAGAAAAAATACATAATTCTAAAAGGTGGATAAAACAGGAAAGAAGGGGAAAATTAATTTAGGAAAAATGAGAATGTAATAATTATGTTGACATATCTCTTATATTCATCTCTGGGTGCAGGGTAATTTCAGAGCAATAACAGAATGTTGAGAAACACTCTTGTATTAAAATGCAAAATAATATATTTAGCTCAACTGTAATTTTGTATTGAAGATATTTTCATACATAGAATATTCAAATATTTTAGGTGTTAGGCTTATGATAAAAGAGCTTTAAATATTTACCTCTATAAAAAGACAATAGTTTTTTTTTAAAAAAGCAATGGGATACAGGATGAAATGGAAGAGACATCATTGTATCCGTGTGTTTGATCAGTAAGAATCAATTAAAATAAGGTTTATTATGGCAACATAATTATAACTGAGGATGATAGAATCATGGCAGCAATTGAGTGTAGAAGAAAGTAAAATAGACTAAGATACTTGTTATATTTTGCAGGATGAGGTATATGTACAGACTACACATTTTTAAAAAATTAAAGCTAAATAAAAATTAAAATGTTAAGGGAACCTTAAAACAAGTATAAATAGATGATACAACAGTCCAATTCATAAAGCTAAAAAATAACAAACAAATAATTAAATTAAAAAAGCAAAAAACAAAACAAAGCAGAAAATAAGAGAAATGAATGCATGACAAATTGAAAAAGTAAAAAAAAAATGTAAATAGAAATCAAATAATCAGAAAGGTACCAATAATCGTACTCTGTGTGAAAGACAGTCTTAATAATGAAAAGATAGATGTGGAGAGAGTGTAAGAAAAACACACACATTTTTTCTATTCAAAAGAGATAAATCTAAAGTGATATAGAAGGTGGAAATAAAATGATAAAAAAATCAATAATGATAAGAGAGGCAACTGGCACATCCACAATCAAAGTAGGAGGCATCATCATATTCAATGAAAGAACGTGAAAAGATACAATAATCTTGGTAAGAGGAGTAATTCACCAAAAAGGCATAACAGTCATAAATTTGTATTTATCCAACATAATAGCTTCAAATGTGTGATAGAAATAGTGGAGAAATTAAAAATTAAAATATTTGTTGACAGTTTTAATAATATTCTCCCAGAAAACAAGATATGAAGCAGAAAAAGAAAATGAGGATGTGATGATTTGCATACTACAATTATCATAACAATCTTAAGAGCTATAGAACTCTTTATCAAGTAAAGAGATTAAACATTTTTTCCAGCAAAAGTCATGCATTTACTATATCTTTATTTATATTTTTATAAATAAATCAATATGCATTTTCAAAGAAACATCTGTAATGCAGACCATGTTCATTCTCTATGATAAAATAATTAAGAAAATAATAAAAGGGTCCCCCAAAGCCCAAATAAAATTATTTCTAAATAATTTCTTATTAAATGAAAATCAAATGGCACTTGCAGAATATTTAACATGCAGCTAAATGTTAAGCACAGTGTTTATAAACTTAACTGAATATAATAGAGAACCAAAAAGATTAAAAGTAAATGAACATAACACTTCACTTAAATGATTAGAGAAAAACAGTAACATTAACATAAATAAAATGTAAAACATAAAATATTACCAAATAAAGACAAATTTAACAACATCAAAAGAGCTCATCACGTAAACAGAAATATATAAGGCAGAGAAGCATAATTAGACTAGAGCAGATTAAAAACAAGACAGCAGTATGAAAAACTTAATTAAATATTTATGTACATGGAGATGGAATGGGATTTTTTTAAAGCTTATCAATAGTAAAATTGGTTCAAGAAATTATAGAAAATCTGAGTAAATCAAAAATAAAGTGAAATGTTTAATCATGAATAAATTAGTTGTCATAAAAGTTAATCAAAACATAGAAAATGTGACAACCTACCCGATCCGATGTGTTTGATTACATTTACGTAAGTCATTTACCAAAATGACAGTGTCAAACCAAGAAAATTTATAAATACACACCCCTCCACACACACGCATACACTTTTACTAATTTAATGTTGCATAATGTTGCCTAGCAATCACAATATGACAGTGGCAAAAAGGAATAAACTTTTTTCTGCCATAGGGGTATGAGTTGTCATTTCTGTTCTAAACTGGTACTGGCTTGCTGATCTTATTCATAAACTATTTGCCTAGTCCTATTGCTTGCAGTGTTTCCCCTAAATTTTCCTTTAGCAATTTTATGGTTTCAGGTCTTATATTTAAGTCTTTAAACCATTTTGAGTTGATTTTGGTATATGCTGAGAGGTTCAGGTCCAGTTTCATTTTTCTGCATATGGATGCCCAATTATCCCAGCACAATTTATTGAAGAGGCAGTCTTTTCCCCAATGTACATTCTTGCTGCCTTTGTCAAAGATCAGTTGGCTGTAAATATGTGGGTTGATTCCTGGATTTTCTATTCTGTTCCATTGACCGTTGCAAGTGTTCCAAGTGTCCGTTTTTATGCCAGTTCCATGCTGTTTTGGTTATAATAGCTTTGTAATTTTGCACAGCAAAGGAAATAATCAACAGAGCAGAAAGACAACGTATGGAATGGGAGAAAATCTTTGCAAACTATACATCTGACAAGGGAATAATATCCAGAATATACAAAGGACTCAAACAACTATACAGTAAAAAACCAAATAATCCAATTAAGAAAATGGGCAAAGGAGATGAACAGATATTTTTCAAAGGAAGACATACAAATGGCTATCAGGTACTTGAGAAAATGCTCAGCATCATTAGTCATCAGAGAAATGCAAATCAAAACCATGTTGAGATATTATCTCATCCCAGTTAGACTGGTCATTATTAAAAAGATCAAGAATAATAAATGCTGACAAGGATAGGGTAAGGGGAACTCTTCCACAATGTTGGTGGGACTGTAAATTAGCACAGCCATTATGGAAAACAGTATGGAGGTTTCTCAAACAACTACTGATAGAACTACCATATGATCCAGCAATCCCACTACTGGGTATATATCCAAAGGAATGAATATCATCATGTCAAAGGGATACCTGCACACCCATATTCATTGCAGGTCTATTTACAATAATCAAAATATGGAACCAACCTAAGTGTCCATTGATGGAGGACTGGATAAAGAAAATGTGGCATATATACACAATGGAATACTACTCAGCCATATAAAAGAATGAAATTTGGCCATTTGCAGCAACATGGACAAGTCTGAAGAAAATTACGTTAAGTGAAATAAGCCAGACAAAGAAACAGAAATACCACATTTGCACTCATAACTGGCTGCTAGGAAGGAAGCAAGCAAGCAAGGAAGGGGGGGGAGGGGGAGGGAAGAATGGATAAATGAAGGAATGAAGAAAAGAGAGAAAAGACCACAACAATATGTTGAACTTTCAGAAGGAGAGAACAATCCTAAGGAAGCTAGAGATGGGGGGAGGGAGGGAGAAGGTTTGAGAAATGCTAGGCCAGGCAAAGGGCAAAAGGAAATACATCAAGACTTACAAGAATGAGTATGCTAATAATAAATTTTAAAAAATTAAAAACAGAAGAGAGTTTGTGTCCAGTTAGTATTAGAAGGCTGTAACATCTTGATGACAACCAGATAAACAACAATTTGTCCAAGTGTTGGGGCAACTCCATAGCACAAGGGTGTGTGTACCTCTGCTTGATTTGCTCTCTTTGAAATTGTACTCTATGGCTGGTTCTTCTGTTTTGTGAGAATGAGGAAGAATACTGAATACAATAAACGGTAAGAAAAAAAATTCAAAAAATATTTTGCAACTTTATCCAAAAGGATATAGAGAGAGCTATTTCACTAAATATATGAAGATGACACTAATCCAATGAGAGCAATAATTAAGAAAACACTTCCAGGTAACTGCATCTGGAAAGGCACAATGATCTTTTCACTGTGTTTATGTAAATAAAATATAATCACTATCAGTGGGAAGTAAAAAAACAGTTTGTAGGAGTAGGTGGACTGAATTACATTTTGAAGAAACACATGGGCATATTTTCTTTTACTGATTTATTGCCACCATGCAGATGGGCTGGAATGAATCATTACAAAAGTTTTGTAGGGTATCTTTGAATCCTAAGAGATTTTTTTTTACTTTGAAAATTAATTATTCATGTCCTTTATGGAAAGGTAATAAATATAAAAAGTTAAATAATATTTTAATTAATAGCATTAAAATCTTTATAATATTGTTATATTTGTTTGAATTACCCTTCTCTAAAAGTCATGGTCAACAAAAATAAAGAGTCCTTAATAAACAAAATTTAAAATTGAAATTTTAAGTATTGTAGAAAAAATATTTTCAAAGGAAATGATAATAAATAATTACATGCACAATATTAAACACAAATTATATATATACATATATACATATATGTGTGTATATATGCACACACACTTATATGTAAAATTTCCTAATCTAACTTTACGAGAGCTGATATCAATGTTAGCTCTTGGGAGGGTGGGAAGGAACCTCATAATGTAGGTACTATTACTGGTATTTTCTTTTCAAGAAAAGAAAGCTAGGTATAATGCAAAATCCCAAGATAAGAGATGTTTCACTGTTTAACTTTATAACCGTACAGATTATAATGAAAATTTATATAACAGTAAAAAAAGTGAATAAAATGTATTTATACAACTTTTTTTAATGTTACTTTTAGAAACTATTGATCAAGTTACTTAAAATTCTAAGTCATTTTCTTATTCCATTCTGTGTTACTATAACAGAATACCACAGACTGGGTAATTGTAATTTAAAATGAATGAAAATTTATTGACTCATTTTTCTGGAGGCTGGGAAGTCCAAGATGGAGGGGCTGACATTAGGTGAGGACCTTCTTGCTGAATCATCACATGGAAGAAGAGCAAATAAAAGTCCAGAGAGAGTAAGAGGGGATTTGAATTGGCCCTTTTATAATGAAACCAATCACACTCATGAGGGTGAAGTCCTCATGGCCTAATCTATTCTTAAAGGTCACACCTCTTAATACTGTTACAGTGGTGATGAAATTTCTTTTCTTTTTTAAAAATTTAACCCAAAATATTTTAAGAATTGTTTATACATATTTGTGGGATACAGTACGTTGTTTCAGGCATGCATGTATTGCACAGTGATTAACATGGTAAAAGTAATAGACTAATGGGTATAAAACTAGGCAATTAAACTTCAACATGAATCTTGGAGGGGCCAAACATTCAAACCATAGCAGTAATGCATATTTAAATGGCAGTATGACTAGAAAATAGGTTGCGAATATAAAATACTAAGTATTTGTTTAATATTTCTGTTTACTGAACACAACTTGAGGCACATTTCATTGATCTTTCAACTCTGGAATTGGCCAAAATCACTTGCAGGGTTTGGATAAATATAGATGTCCTAGTTGTATCACTTCAAACTTTATGATTTATCAGGTAAGAACTTTTATCTAAGTATTTGGTTTTTAAACAGAATTCTTATTGATTCTAAAGAACAATCTTTTTAAGTGATGTTTTAGTTTTTTACCATTATGTGCTATTGTCTATTAATCAATAATATATCTGAATAAATCTGATACAGCAAAAGGATTAATTGATTTAACTAATGCTCCTGAGAGCAATTCAATGGAGTAATTTTCTCCAACTACAACAGCTAGATTTTATTCAACAGGTATCTTTAAAAGCCTGGCATATTTAGTAATTTATTTCCTAAAAGAAATAAACTACAGCCATCTCTGGGCAACGTGTAAATAAAGTATCAATACTACTGATTACTTGGTGGTTAATCCTTAGAAACTTTTGCTTTTACTCAAATATATTATGTGATAGTTCTCCTTATGATTATGAATATTAAACTTTTACTACAAGACCACAGCATAAATTACATGTAACTTTCATGTAATTTATGTTTTTAGAAGTCATGTTTATTAATAACATAATAAATCACTGTTATTAGTTTGGTTGCATGTGTAAGAAGCTCACCTCAAATGGTTAAAGAAACTCTTTGGATTTTTAAATTTAAACATCCAGGAATAGATCCTCAGGTACAACTAGATATAGGACACACTGTCTGGGAGACATGAAATAATGCTCAACAAAATTCAGCATTAAAGAAATTCAAATCAAAACCACTTTGAGATACCAACTCACTCCAGTTAGCACGGCTAATAACCAACAGACTGAGAATGATAAATGCTGGTGAAGATACAGAGAACAACAAACCCTCCTACACTGTTGCTGGGACTGCAAAATGGTGCAGCCTTCATGGAAAATGGTATGGAGGTTCCTCAAACAATTACAAATAGACCTACCATTTGACCCAGCTATTCCAGTGCTGGGTATATACCCAGAGAAATGGAAATCATCATGCCGAAGGGATATCTGTACCCCCATGTTTATTGCAGCTCTATTAACAACAGCCAAGAGTTGGAAACAGCCTAAGTGGATGAGAGGATAAGGAAAATGTGGTATATCTACACAATGGAACACTACTATGTTGTTAAAAAAAAAATAAATAAATAAATGAAATACCACAATTCACAGCAGAATGGATGAACTTAGAGAAAATTATATTAAGAGTAATATGCCAACTACAGAAAGAGAAATACTACATGTTCTCGCTTACTTGTGGAAGCTAATAAAAATAAGTAAATAAACATACAAACAAATAAAAGGGAAGAAAACACAACAATCACAAGTCCTTTAACTTGTTAAGACAAATGAACAGATATGATGTTGATGGTAGGGGAGGGGGTAGGGGGAGAGAGGAAAAGGAGGAATTGGTAAAGGGACACCAAAATCAACTATATCATATATTGATAAGTTAAAATTAAAATAATAATAATAATAGTAAATAAATAAAAAGAAAATGAAACGGTGTTAGCTACAGCTTCATACATAGCAAATGGCAGAGCCAAGACTGGACTCTGTGACCGCTACCTCACTCCACTGCACATCCTCTGTAAAGCTTCAACCTGAAACATGAAATTGTTTTCTCTAGTCCGTGGTCTCCATTTGCTTGTAAGGGATCTACTCTTAGCAAAGTGATTTCATCCTATAGTGAATAAAGAATGTTTTGCCAAGAGCTAAAAAAAAAAAAAAAAATTCTAGATTTGTTTTAAAAATATTTTATATGCAAAAGTTCAAAACGAACTCAATTATTATGGTGACTGCCTGTAACTATCAACACATTCATACATTTCCTGCTTGTGTTTTTATGTTTTTTTGAATGTTTGTACACTCATTGGCTAAAATTTCCACAAGTGAAACTTGTAAATTGCCCTTTAGGCACATTCGCCAATGTGATCTCTGTGATTCTGTGTAAATTGTATATGCCTTCCAAGGATATGAAGTGATCTCATTATAGACTACTATTCAAATCTCACACCTCAATCTTCACAGTTGATAAAAAGCAGTCAGTGTAATAAGGAGGTTCGTGTATCTGAAAGGTCAGCATGTACATTATTAAAGTTGGTTTAGGATAGACACTTTGGGTTAACACAATATCCAAGATAGTCTATAAATCAAGACAGATGGGTATATATGAAGAAATTACAGTGTGCAGTTTCTCTGTTTGTCCTGAACTGTTAGCCTGTGGAGTAATAACTTTTGCTAAGTGTGTAGAGCATGGAGAGAAAGAATGTGTCTTGGTGAATAAGATCCTATTTTAAGAGACCAAATAGAAAAACTAATATTAATTGACGAATGTATGCATAGATGAATATTATTTTGTTTCTAAATCTCACTTTATGCTTGAGAATTATTTCTTTTTTTATTAGCTAACTATATATCAGCCAGCATAATTTTATTTTCTAGCAAGTTTGCCCTCATCATTCAAAATACTATGCATAAAGTTCCTGAATTCATTTTCTCTTCCATCGTTTGATATATTATTTTGTTTCTTGGACTGTTTCTAACATCTAAAAAATGAAAGCAACCAATCACATATAGACAACCTTCATCAAAATGCCACAGTTACAGATTCTGGTGAGTGATGAAGCTGGGAAAGCAAACCAAGATTGCTCATGAATGCAAAACTGTCAGTACTTTCAGTCCCTATACCTTCTACTCTTAATTTATTTCTTTATTTAATGTTAATATTGGTGTTTGAGTAATTCTTTGCATTATATATACCAATATGTAACCCTGGAATGGCAGTATGTGATTTTATTCATAACTTATATGTAACCATATTAAAAGTAATATGAATTCAATAGTCTAATGGTATTCCTACAACATCCCAACATGGTTGCATTTTCCCTACTTACTGGAGCTTAACCTGGCATTGTTTGCAGAAATACTGAAATGAATGAGCAGTCTGGAGAAATAGAGTGATTAAGGGAAAGTGAAAGAGTGATTTAATTCCTATGTGCTGCAAATTATAAACAGAAACTTAGAAAAATTAAATATGAAAGAAAAAAAAGATCATTTAGTTTTGAAGAAAGCATAAACATAGCACATAAAGAAATAGAAGAAATTAAATAATATATAGAAACAATCTTCACATTGGCCTTCTCCCTCTGAGTGTTTCATATTTCCTGGAAAGATTTAGTATTTACGATTTCATCTTAAGTATGCAAACTTTTAAGAGTTATGTTTTTTGACAATGTTACAAAAACAAAAATTGCAGTTGATAAATTTATGTATAATCACATTTAGACAATATTAAGTTCCCTCAAATATCTGGTATTTAAGTAAATTTTCATAGAACTTACTCTAAAATAGTATCTTAAAGAATTTTGAGTGGAAATATTCCTAATTTTATTTAAATTAGTTATTCCAACAGATATAAAATACAAACATATTCAACTCACTTCTGTTTTTTTTTTCTTTTTTCAGATTTTTGTTTATCTCTTTGTTAGACTGTTAAAAGGTAGCTTTATTTCCATTTCTGTGTAAGTATCTTTCAACAGAGATTTAGCTGCTGGCACATCACCTTCAACAGCCTGTTACTTAATGTTATCAGAAGCATCCACTCTTCATCATACATTTTCAGGATAGCAAAGTGATTGTAACGGACAAGAAATGTCAAAGAAATCAACAATAACAATAATACAGCACCTACAGTGATAAGGCCTGGGTTGATTGGCTGAGCTGCCATCTGCTGACTTTATAGTTTTGACTCTTTGTATCTAAAATTTCTTATTGGTAGAATGTAAATCATTATAAGATCTTCTTTGATTATAATTACCTGTCAGATATATAATATACAATGTCTAGCTTACTGATTAAGTCTCACAATGGTAATATATATGAGAAGTAAATATTTCTGAAATGGTTTTACAGTATGATAATCTTGCTGATTTTTCTTCCTTTTGTGTGTATTTCATTTTAGAGTCTCTGAATATATTCATGTCATTAAATTTCAAAGAAGATTTTCATCTCTAATTCCATTTTACAAGAAAGGATATAAAATTTGTATTCAATTAATTATGTCAACTTAATCTCAATAAGCTTTTATTCAGCTCACAGAGCCAAACTATGTCTGAGGTCTTTTTCTTATAAATGAGCACATTTACTGTCATCTACTTGTTTCCTCCTTTCCCCTATGCTTTTTCTTTTCAATAAAGTTGAAAAGTCCCCAGTCACCCACAGTTAAATAATTTCATCCTAATGTAGTCAGTATCAATCAATTATGATAAATTAAGACTATGGATAAACCAAAGATTGGTGTACAGGCAAATTGAAACATAAGAAAGTTTAAAATGAAAAGAAGTCTTAACAAGTAGGAGAAATAAACCTTTTACTATTTCAAAATATCATGGGATTCTTTATTATAAAAAATCATTTTGGTTATATATTCACACACACACACACACGAGTGCACATGCACACATATAAGTACAAATACAAACAGCTATATGTCAATATCCAAAATATTTCCAGCTTGCTACTTTGGTTTAACTTGAAAATCAATAAGATGCAAACTTTGCTTCTCTTTATTTCCTATAAAATGTATCGACTTACTTCACCTACTTTCATCTGTTCCTATGTCATCTCCTTAGTACTTGAAAAGTACTTACTTTTTTCTTGTGGTTTTAATAGTAAATCAGTTATTAAACATATTGTACTTTTATGAACATAAACTTATAAGATGAAGTTTATGTCGCATATTATGGCATAAAGCTGCATTTAATTCTGTGTGCCATGATTTAGGAAGGTCGCAGAAAATTGTGGAGCATTCACAGAAGAGTGACTGGGGTAATCAGAAAGGCAGGAGTACTGGAAAGCTGTACAGTAGAGAAGAGAGGAGCCTGGGCAGGTAGTTCTTGACTTACTTTCTCTACAGCAGTGCAACTTTGTTGCTTACCCTTTCTGAAGTTCTTTATTTTCCTGGTCTGTCATACTTTCCTAGCTATGCTAATGTAGTTCTGAGCATTTTTTTCTCTTTCATCTTATGGCTTCCTGTTCTGTTACTCACATGGATTGGGCCATGTGAGAATATTCTGACGAATCCTAAACTTTGGATCCCTAAATTTTCTAAAGCCTTCTTCATCAGTCGAGCAATTCTTCCTCCTGGATGAGGACATTGATCTTCCCTTTACTGTAATGGTCTCTCCTGAGGGAGCTGCCTTGCAAGGAACTGCTGCTGATGCTTCTGAGGACATGATCCTACCACCTGTCATTGCTCCTAGACCTGTAATCAGATACAAGTCTCAGCAAGACCCAGAAGGTAAAATACAAATGTAACTAGTGAAGAGGTGCTATACACACAGGAAAAAATTGCAAGATTTTGGCAATTTATGTTGACTAAAACCTGGAGAACATATATGGCAATAGAGTCTACAGGGGCTGGATTGTGGCGGAAGGGCTATAATATTGTTGCAGGTCTTAATTTGAAGAAATACCAATTCTGAGGAAATTAAGGACTTCATAGCAATATTTTTTTCCCCAAAGGAATTTAAATCAAATTAAAATGAGGCCAAAAAAGACTTCACATGAAAAAATGGGAGAGATTACTTACAGTTTAGATGGTCATATATTAGAAAAAAAAAGAAAAGAAAAAATTATTATGAATTTTTCAGATGCCAAGCATTTTATATGTGCCAAAATTTTATTCCTCAAAATTGCCTTACAAGTTGTATTATCTTCTTTACTTGAAGGTCAGATGTCTCACAGATTGTCCAATTTCATCAGCTTTTAGGAGGAAAATAAATGATTTGTTCTAGATTTTCTGCTTTTAAAATTTTAGAACCCTGCTTTTTGAGGCACTACAGTATCTTTCCTATTTTTAAAATATATTATTGTTTTTTGCAAATGTAACCTTTCGCAACAGAGCTTTTTGTTTTCACTCTTGGGATTTCATCTTTTAATCATATACAGCTGTCAACTGGGTAAGGAAATCCCAGGACACAAGGTCAGAGGTATGCAGGGGTCCCAGGATAACTGTCCTAAAACACCTCAGCAGTGTAGGTCAATAGGAAGAGCATATAGGCATCCTCTTCCATAGTCATGACAAAGTCTGTTTAAGAAACACAAGTCAAGTTATTTTTTGGAAGTCACATATCCCAAATAGTATACACTTGCATGTTTAAAGGAAATCACTTTTGCAATTACTTTTATAGGTTCCAGATGCAATCTGAACCTGAAATAAACATAAAAAAGTTCATACTTTTCTGAACTTATTTAAAAAGTTAAAATAATGATTGCTTTGTAAAAATGCTTAAATGACATTAATAAACCTTTGCCAGGCACAATCTGGAATAAATGTGGTATGATGTAACAAAACTGATTGAGTTAAAATTAATTGTTATCTCACAATAGATCAATATTTAGCACATGTAATGTTTTGTTTTTATGTAGTGTAGACTGACATTATCAAATGACATTCTCATACATGATTCACCCACTACAAAGTATAAGAAAGATGAAGTATAACAATGCTTTAACTGATACTACTGTAACTAAAAAGATTTTAAGCTCATTTTTTTTTTTTTTTCTGTAAACTAATCTCAAAGGTTTCAGAATTTCAGTTGTGGGTATTTGCTCCAATTACCTAAAAAAAAACACATTGCTGCTATTTCATATGACCCTTTCCCACCTTTTCGAGTGAAAAGACTTGGTGGATATTGGACTTATTTCAGGATCAGTGTCTGTTTTAGTGGTGAGACAATTTAACAATCACTCCTGATTGGCTTCTGTGTGACAGAACTCAAAGTGAAATCAATGCTGCATGACCAGAGAACTTACACCAAGCTGGCAGCAGCAATCTAGTGGGCTGAGATGGGGACAGCAGGAGTTCTTTCAGACCTGTCCTTACCAGCTGTGAGGAAGCACACTTCCTGTGGTTCCTATTATCCCTGAAGTCTTTTAAAGGTGTGAATGTAGGACTACAATGGGTTGAAGCCTTCTATTTGAACTGATGTCCTGGCAGCACGTCTTTAGTAAATCTGGGTCAGATTTCTTCTAGCTTTCAAATGGGGCAAACTAACCAAAGATATTTTATTCTATTCATACCACATTGTCAATGCTTAGAGTGGTTTGGATTTTCAATACTGGTCATATTTAAGCATTGTTCTCCTTATAACAAGAGAATCACTTTCATCATAGAACATAAAATATGTTGAAACTATTGACCAAATCTCATTTTAGCATCTACTTACTTGAAATTCCAAAATGCTCCTGCTCGACTCATGCCCAACAGAAGAATGTAACAGCAAAATGTAAAAGAGGAAGCACAGCTGCTTCACTAACAAATTGCTACACTTTATACCTTCTTTTGCCTAGTAGAGTACTGATATATGCCTTAGTGTACATATGGTATTCCTGGAATATACATACAAGGGCTCTTAAATAGTCATGGAAAGATTCACATTGTCTTTTCATTCTATTTTCCCAACATTTTGAAGTACCTTTGTATTGTAAAAATTTCTTATCCATTATCAGGGAAAAAGACCCGACGTTGAATTTGAAAGAGCAGGTAATTTCAATTATGCATTTTTTGGTTGTACCATCCCAAGTATGTCTACAGAATATAATTATTATTAATAAATGAACCTTTGCACATCTTTCAGTGTGTGATAGAGAAAATTAGGAAGTGAATTCAAGCATAATTTGCTTTAAGAAGACTTGGCAAAAACAAAAATTCTTTAGAATACACATATTTTATTAGAATAATTTTATAATCGAGCGGTTTCTAGTGATAGATTTAACATTTGAATCAAGTAATTTTTTTATGAAAAATGATACTGAAATGAAATCTTTAGAGCTATATGCCCAGCTTAAAATAAATAAATACATAAATAAATAAATAAATAAAGTAATGCTATAGTTACCCATAAAGCTAACCCACTGCATGCTCCTTGGAAAAATCTGTATTATAATTATTGTAACGAGGTCATAGTTAAAGATGAGGCTGAAGAATAATTCTAAAGACAGTTTCTTGTTCAGTTTTCATTTTCAAAATTATTGCTAACCATCACTCTCTTGAAATCAAAGATCATCTAGTATAAGACCTTATAATACAAATAAAGGGGGAAATTGGTATGTTAAACTTGATAATATATATATATATACACACACACACACAAACACACTTTTAAAATACTTTAGAAACATGTTTGTGTGCATATATGTTTGTATATATGCACAAAAATGTACTATATGTATGTATACAAATATATGCACATACATATATAGGCATATATATTTATAATAAAATTATGCAATTATTTGGGGATGAATCAGAAAAACATGATACAAGTACTCACTTTTTTGATCGTCTGAACTATTGAACAGTAGATTTCAGAATATGTGGAAGAAATGATAAAAAGAATGGCTTTGGAGAAATGTGCCACAAGTAGGCTTCTCGCAGAAGGGCTTTTGATAGATAGATATTGGGCAAGAGGGAATTTAAGATTGTATTCCCTGGCAAGTAATTGGAATAAAGCAATTCTAAGCTGCCAGATAAATATTGACCTATATGTACTAACAGGCAGTCAAGCTTGGAATAGAGTTGACCTTCCTTTACGGAAATTGAATAGTCTAGCCAGAATGTGTGCCTGAATGAAAGGCTATCTGACGCTGGTTTGGAGGGGACTTAAATGAGTGCCTGCAGGCAAGACAACAATCTCCTGAATGTAGCTTCTAATCCTCCACATCATACAGATGGATGGAGGACTAAGCATTCAAAACCTCTATAGATACCATAGTCACAACATTTTTAACTAGAAAAGTTTTAAGATGTGCAATCTTGTAGCTACTACCTCACCTATTAAAAATAAAATAAAAGCACAGATGGAGCACTTTTTCATCTAATATAAAAATTACAAATGTTATACCAAGTTATAGCTGCAAGCCTAATTACCACATGTTTATGTGTAATACAAACATTGGTAGCAGTCTAAAAAAAATAAGCAGAAATTTAAGGCTTAGAGCAGTTGATCTGAAGTCCTACTCTAGTCACAATAAAACAAGTATAAAATGTATTTGTTAAATCTATTTCTTGGGTCATTGAAATATTTCATACAAATATAAGATATTTATATTTTCTCTATAGCTTCCATACATGAAGACAATATTAAAAACTACTATCAAATCACTTAGAAAACCTTTCTTTAAAGTCAACACTAGAGGATATTTTTTCTTACTACACAGAGTATACAATTTATTCTGTTGACAACACATTCTATTGATCAAACTTTTCCTGTAGTAACAGGATGAAGAGCCTGTATGAGAATCAAAAATAAATGAAACGAAGGAGAGGAAGCAAATCTTAACCTACATAGCTCATGTTCAATTCAAACTATTCATTTGGGTACACCTTGAAATATTGCTTTTAAATTTATAAACAAAATGACCAAAAAATAAGAAATAGGCAAACCTCATTAACTAAAAAGAAGCAATTTAAAAAGTCTAAAAACAGACACACTGATCAATGGAATAGAATAGAGAATCCAGAAATCAACCCACACACCTACAGCCATCTGATCTTTGACAAAGGCACCAAGCCTATACACTGGGGAAGAGAGCTCATGAGAATGTAGAATGGTGCAGCCACTGTGGCATCAGATGACTGGATAAGGAAAATGTGGTATATATGCACAGTGGAATATTACTCAGCTATAAAAAAAGAATGAAATTCTGCCATTCACAGCAACATGGATGAACTTAGAGAAAATCATATTAAGTGAAATAAGCCAGGCACAGAAAGAGAAATACTACATGTTCTCACTCATAAGTGGGAGCTAAAAATAATAAACATATAAATAAAAGAAATAAAGATACAACATTCACAGTAATACATTGAACTTTCAAATGGACATCTGAGGTTACTAGAAGTGGGAAGAAATGGAGGAGTTAGAAATGGGCCACAAATAACAATGACAGTGTATATTATTGAATATAATAGTTATTCTGATGTGAGCATCACATATTGCCCACAAGTACTGATGTTCAACTCTGTACCCCACAGATATGTACAATCAACTCTGCTACAATAAAAAAGAAAAAAAGAAAAAAGAAAACAGATTGGAGGTTCCAACAATATGTTTAACAGAAAATTACCGTGTGACCTAGCAATTCCACTTTTAAGTGAAAAAATGCTCAACATCACTCAGCATTCAGGAAATGCAAATCAAAACCACACTGAGATACCATCTCACCCCAGTGATGATAGCTAAAATCCAAAAGACTCTGAATGATAAATGCTGGCGAGGTTGCAGAGAAAAAAGAACTCTCATACATTGTTGGTGGGACTGCAAAATGGTGCAGCCTCTATGGAAAATGTTATAGAGGTTCCTCAAACAATTGCAGATAGATCTACCATATGACCCAGCTATCCCACTGCTGGAATATACCCAAAGGAATGGAAATCATCAAGTCGAAGGTATTCCTGTTCCCCCATATTCATTGCAGCACTCTTTACAATAGCCAAGAGTTGGAACCAGCCCAAATGTCCATCATCGGATGAGTGGATACGGAAACTGTGGTATATCTACACAATGGAATACTACTCAGCTATAAAAAAGAACAAAATACTGCCATTTGCAATGACATGGATGCACCTAGAGAGAATTATATTAAGTGAAACAAGTCAGGCATAGAAAGAGAAATGCCATATGTTCTCACTAATTGGTGGGAGCTAAAAATAAATAAATAAATTCACACACACACACACACACACACACACACAATAACTGGGGGGGGGGTAGAAGACATAACAATTACAATTCCTTGAGGTTGACATGACAAGCATAGAGAAAGGACATTGTTGGGTGGGAGGGGGGAGAGGGAGGAGGTAGGGAGGTTTTGGTAATGGGCCACAATAATAGACCACACTGTATATTGAGAAAATAAAATTAAAAATAAATAAATATATAAATAAATAAATGAATAAAAAGTCTAAGAATACAAAATATTTAAACATCTTAATTGACATATATTTTATAGTATAGTCAGGAAGCAGAAAGTAAAAATATTGAGCATCACATTAAATATTTACCAAAATTGAAAATATACTTTACAGTGAACAAAACTAGAACACTATTCAAAAGATTGACAATCTTACAAAATATCTCCTCTAATCACAATAGAATTAAGCTAAATACCCCATGCCAGACAATTAAGCACTGCTTTCTAATCATTTGCCAAAGGAAACAAAAAATTAGTCAAGGAAAAAAAAGGAAATTTAGAGAATACATTAACTGAGTAATTGTAAAAATACAACACATCAAAGCTTATGAAGAACATAAAGCCCCAACAGAGTCAAATTTTAAGTCTTTGAAAATATTAATGAAATGATAATTTCTAACAAGATTGTACAAGAAAATGAAAACACGCATAAACTGGATGAAAGTTATAAATCTATATATCCAAGAAGCTCAACAAACTCTTACAACGCAGCAACAAAATGGCAAAAACCCAATTACAAAAATTGGCAAAGGATAAGACAACTTTCCATAGAAGATATACAAATGGAAAATAGGCACATGAAAAGATGTTCAATGTCCTTGATCTTCAGGGGAAGGCCAATCAAACCACACTGAGATATCACTCTACACCCACATGAATGACCATAATTAAAAACTGAAAAACAAAAAGGAAAATAAGTGTTGGCAAGAATATGCAAAATTTGGAACACTCTCACATTGCTCATGAGAATGTAGAATGGTGCAGCCACTGTGGCATCAGATGACTGGATAAGGAAAATGTGGTATATATGCACAGTGGAATATTACTCAGCTATAAAAAAAGAATGAAATTCTGCCATTCACAGCAACATGGATGAACTTAGAGAAAATCATATTAAGTGAAATAAGCCAGGCACAGAAAGAGAAATACTACATGTTCTCACTCATAAGTGGGAGCTAAAAATAATAAACATATAAATAAAAGAAATAAAGATACAACATTCACAGTAATACATTGAACTTTCAAATGGACATCTGAGGTTACTAGAAGTGGGAAGAAATGGAGGAGTTAGAAATGGGCCACAAATAACAATGACAGTGTATATTATTGAATATAATAGTTATTCTGATGTGAGCATCACATATTGCCCACAAGTACTGATGTTCAACTCTGTACCCCACAGATATGTACAATCAACTCTGCTACAATAAAAAAGAAAAAAAGAAAAAAGAAAACAGATTGGAGGTTCCAACAATATGTTTAACAGAAAATTACCGTGTGACCTAGCAATTCCACTTTTAAGTATACCCAAATGAATTGAGAACAGGTGGTGAAACACAATCTTGTACATAGATATTTATAGCTGCACTATTCACAATAAGTAAAATGTTGAAACAACTCAAATGTCCATCAACCGATTAATAGATAAAGCATATGCACTCTAGTTGTACTGTGAAATAGCATTTGGCCCTAAAAAGGAATTGAATAATTATACATGCTACAATGTGGATAATATGCCATACAAAAAGGGTGACATATTGTACAATATTATTTATACAAAATATTCCCAATTAGCAAATCCATAAAGACAGAAAGCAGGTTAATGACTGCAGAGGCTTGCAGAAAGCAATTGGGGAATAACTGCTTAATTTATTGCAGTATTTCTTTTTGGGGAGATTAAAGGTTCTGGAGCTAGATAGTAGTGATGATTGTCAAACAGTGGAAATGTCCTTACTGTCACTGAATTGTACACTTTAAAATGCTTAAAATGGTAATTTTTTTTTCGTTAATAACAAAATAATAATAAAAAATAAGTCATAGGAAATAGAATAAAGGAATAAAATGGTCATTATTTGCAGAGAAGATGTCTGGGTACTTAGAAAACCCACAAAATTTCAGATAAACTCTTAGAATTAGTGAGGAAGTTTAGCACCCTACAAAACCAATATATAAATACCAATTATTCATCAACATAAGAGCAACAAATATAAAATTAATTCTTTTAAAAATAGTACCATTCTTAATGTTATACAAAAAATCAGATAAATGTATCATTGTAAAACATCTACACACATACACAATTGTTGAGAGAAATTTAAGGTCTGTACAGATAAAGAAATACAGTATGCTCATATATCAGAAGGTTCAATAATGTAAATATGTCAATCATTGATATATTTATGCTAGGTACAAATTAAATCCAATTATTACCACAGAAAGTGTGTGTGTGAGAGATAGAGAGAAACAGGGAGAAGGAGAAAGAGAAGGGAAGAGAGAATTGGTTGCTTGATTTAAAACTGTTATATATAAAAAGAGCTGAGAAAAGAAAAACTAATTGAGAAAGAACAAATTTGGAAGAGTAATATGACCAGATATTATAAATTATTATAAAGCTACCATAAGTTTGACAACATCGTATAGACATAAGAATATAACAGAACTGACAGTTCAGAAATATCTCTTTCATACCTATTAATTCAACTTATTACAGGTGACCCTATAATACAGACAGGGAAATGTAGTTTTTTCCATAAATGATGTGATATCAACTGAAAACTTACATACAAAAAAAGTGAAATTTGGCCTCCACTTCATACCTGTCGGGTCAGCCGCCGGCCGACCTGAACAGCCCTAGCCTAGTTATCAGTCTCTCCCTTGGTGTCTCTTTTGGTGGGCGGGCGGATGACCCGGATTCCTCTTTCCCTCCGGTCCCCATTGGGAGGAGACAGGGGAAGAGAGCCTCGAAGAGAGGTGAGTACAGCTGCCAGCCCCAACCAGCCCGTTAAAGGACACTCAGACGTGGCGGGGATTCTGTTGAGCAGTTCCGTTTATTATCACACAAGCACTTGCTTTTAAAGGCAAATGGGGAAGGGAGGTTTTTACATCCTCCAATCAGCTTAGAGGTAACGAGAGCATGCATCCTGTCTCAGTGCCTAGCTATTGCAACCACACAGTGTTCACGAGCGTGGAAGCGTGTATTTGGCCAATAAGCGCTAAGGCAAGGTTCCCACAGACACTCCCACCCTACTTCCTCCCAGCGCCGTCTTAGGCTGCCATGTTAATACACCCTTGTGGGCCTATAATGGCACCGCTTGTAATGTCAATTAAGGTGGCGTTAGTTTTTAAGGCCTGACACATACCATATGTGAAACTGAATTTAACATCTACTGTATATCTAAATGTGAAAAGTAAAACACTAAAGCTTTCAGAATTTAATTATAGAAAAATGCTGTTATGATTTTGGGATAAGTCAACATTTTGTAAAACAGGACATAAAATGTCATTAATTATAATATAACAGACTGACATGTTGGATTACATTAAATTACAACTACTGTAGTTGTTAATCAAAAGAGATCATCAAGAAATGAAATAAAAATGAAAGTTTACGGGAGAAGATATTTGATATAGATACAACCAACAAGGTCTTCATACCCAGAATACATCCAGAACATCTTCAAATTACAGCAAAATGGCAAGACAATAAAAACAGTGGGGAGAAAAAGATTTAATTGAACACTTCAAAAAGATATTTAAATAATCAATAATGAAATGGTAAGTTGCTCATCTTAATTTCTATACAGGGTAAAGCAAATTAAAAAATATGGTGAGATGCCCCTACCAGAATAGCTAAAATTTGAAAAGATGGAAAGAAACAATTGCTGGTGATGCACTAGAACTAGAAGTTGTATACACAGGAGATGAGGAGCGTACATCGGTAAAAACACTTTTGAAAACTCATATTATGGTAATGTCACATGATAGAATTGCATAAAAGCTGCTAGCTGCATGAAGGTATACACTCCATAACTCCATTTATAAAAAGGAAAAATAACAAAACTAATCTGTGCTTAAAGCAATCAGCAGAGTGCTTGTTTTGGGGATCTGGGATAGTATTTAGAGAAATTATCAAAAGTATTTTTGTGATTCTGGTAATATTTTAATTTTATAACTAGGTAAAAGTAACAAAGCTGTGTTCTTTTTGTAACAATTCATTAGTCTGTACATATAAGATTTACGTACTTTTCTTAATACATATTCTAGTTCAATTAAAAATTTGCCTAAAAAATTAAAATGAGGAAATAAATAATAAAATGAAATACATTTCCCACAAGTCGATTTCTTGCTTTATGTCATTAGAGTACTGATAGTATTTCCTCTCTAGGACCTAAAATAGTTGCAAAGTACAACAAAAATCTGTCTTAAATCATAAGCAATCACAATTTTAACTTATTTCCCATCTGTGATATACTTATCACATGAATAAAAAGTGAGATATTAGAATAAAAGTTCAGGAAAATTAGGCATATATTTTGAATGTATGGCTAATCACATTACATGTGTATAAAAAAAGAAAGATATTACATATTCATCTATTTAACTTGAGCTTTAAATAAAAAAGCTGATGTTAATGAAGTAAAACAACTCATTAAAATGCCCTTTGAATCGCCAATACCACATATTGCTTCATTCTCAACTGCAGGTTGTACTCACATTATTATAAATAAAATCATCCATCTTTAAGCAAATTAAAGTTACCTCTGTTTTAATTATTGTAGATGTAACCAACCTTTGTAAAGCTCTATTTGTTCATGTTAACAGGATTGGACATTTTACAGGCCAGTGAATTTCTTTGAGAATTGAATATATTTTTTGAAACAGAAATAATTCAATCATCCATGAAATTTAACAGTGCTTTAAGGAGAAAAAAAGCTTTTTCTTTTATGAATTCTGTCCTCCCACCTTAGATTATGGATTCTGTCCTCCCACCTTAGATTCTCTGTCCAAATTTCCGTGTCAATGTAAATAGTATCTTATTCCAAAATAAACTCCTAAGAAGTTTCTGTTTCATGCACACTTGCTGATTGCTCTTATAGTTTCTTCACATAGTGCCTGTGGTTTGACTCTTCTGGTAGGACTCCCTTGCTACATAATTCTGCCTGCTTCTTCTTAACCATATCTTACTCCGATCCTGTTGAACTCCAGGATATTCCATTTTTCTTTCTAATGCAACACTTAGTAGATTTTTAACTGTTTGTGGAAGGAAGAAAGGAAAGAAGGGAGGAATGGAAAGAGGTAAGGAGGGAGGGAAGGAAAATAGTAAGGAAACAAAGAAGAAATTAGGAAGATCACTTTTTGTACTTGTCAGTCGTGATATGAAAATAGGAACCTAGTTTCTTGTCTCCCATCTTGCCCCCAAGGTAATTGTACAATTTATCTCACATTTTCTTAGGGTTAGAGTTTGTTATTATATTATTTGTTTTTGTTTTATTTAAATACTTTAAAATATTAATTATGAAGAGATGGTGGGAACTAAAATAGGCATAAAGTGAAAAATCTGGATAGAACTTCTCTGTAAGTTTCAATATAAAATCAATTCTGGTGTGTAATATAAAGAAAATGGAGCAAGGTCTGATCTTCCCTAGTTGCTCATTAAATTTCCTTCAAACTTGTCTAGTAAGGATAAATTTACCCAGTTCTTTTATTCAAGTTGTAGACTTATGTCTTATGCACCACGATCCCACAAGAATTATCTTGTACTGTAGAACTATTACAAAAGATGTAAGTCCAGATCTCATTACTTTAGTAATATAAAATAGTTCAGTAAAATACATCTTAGAAGATTTGACATGGTCTGGTTTCAATCCTGTTGTATCTTTCTTTGCATGGAAAAACTTGCCTGACGTATTTGTTTTTCAGACTAAGGCAGATATTTCTGAAAATTTCTTTAAATTAAAATATTAAATATTTAAAGCTTTCATGGTAGGTCTACAAACACTCTGCCATAACCTATTTGTGCAGCCACGTTTTATAAAGGATTTCAAATAAGTCAAATGTATTTGTTGTTTTTAATTTAAAATATTCATATTTATAAATTAAAGTGATGACTAATTATTTTGAGCAATTTTAAGGGAGACCAAACTAAAATCAGGGAATGTATCTCCAGGATCAGGGGTAAGATCTCCTACCAGACACAGGACAAAATTAGAAGAACTGCTAGATTTTGTTGAGACTAAACATAAAAATTTAAGAAAAAAAAATAGAATTATTAATATAGCGCCAGTAAAAAAGGTGATCCAAGCAAATTCAGGTTAAGGACATATATGAGTGATATTTACTTGTTTTAATAGGCAAAGAAAAGAGCATGTACAAAAATTAAGAGGGAACGAGGATAACATGCATTTGGGTTCCCACCAGACATTCATGTGGCTGAAGCATAGAGTCTGAAGGGAGATTGGTAAGAACTGAGATAAAGAGGTAAACAGGTTTACATTAAGGGGTTGGTATTCTGTTCAAAACAGTTTCAGGAACACTGAAAATTAAATTTGTTCATGAGATTGCCTTTCTAAAAAAGATGAGAAGGTAAAATCATACATAAGAAAGATTTATTTCTAGGTATCATTTAACTAGGAAGTACAGTATTTTAAAACTTTGAGGATGTATCTTAATGGATCTTGTTTGGCTTATTTTACAAAATTTCATATTGCAAAGAAAATATATTCTTCATTCATGTTGTTTAGCAATAATAGATAGGAGTTAGAGCAATAATAATAAAAACTGGTAGTTCCAGGATTAGTATATAGACCATAACCAGACTGTTTGCTTCCTGTAAGTTCATGCACACACACCTTCCTGAAGATCCTGTAAATTGATTAAGGAGAATTTCATAAGACAAAGTTTATGGAAGCATTTCTTTTAAAGTTATAGAGCACCATTTCCATTTAGCTATCTATTTTTATCATGATTGTTATGGTCTAATGTGCTTATACTGCCATAATGATAAAATATGAACAGAGAAAATATATGTATTATAATGCAAATGTATGGTTTTGTTTTCTACCACTTTGTGTTTCCAGGCCAAATGCACCTATAATCATGTACTGTTTGTTTCATTCACATATCTTTTTTCTGTAATCAGACATTTGACTATGTACCTAAAGTTTCGATAGTAAACATATATTAGTTTTCAAAAATATGTCTCATTTTGCTTCCACACATACATGTGCACATATAAACACAGCATGGGGAAAATGGATGTATAATGATAATACCTCAATAATTTAGTAAAATGTGTATCGGTTTTAGTAATAAGAGATGTAAATTTCAGGTGCATAATAAAGAAAAAAATTACTCTCTTTAAATTATTATATAAAGTTTTATTTAATATTAAAAATGTTACTTTTAAGAAGTGAATGAAAATTATTCATTTGTCTGAAAATAAATGTTTAAAGCATATAATTTTAAAATCAAATGTATTTTGTCCACTCACAGTAAACCCAATTTCATCCTGCAATAGGAGCCAGTATTAGGCCATTTCAACCATTTATGCACATTAGGAGAAATGATTAACTTAAGAGGCCATACGCTGTACTCGTGTCTTTACTTAATCTCCATTGACCTGAATCTGATGTGTCTTGAATGCTTCATGGCTTTAAAAGCGCCTATATGTTACTGGAGATTCTGGTGTGTGGTTTTTATGTACCCTGAATAAATCTTAGTTTATTAGTTTCCGATTGCTTCTGTAACAAATTAGAACAAGTTTTGTAACTTAAAACACCATAAACTGATGATCTTATCTGGGCTAAATTTAAGATCTAGTGAGGGCCACATTCCTTCTGGAAGCTCTAGGAGAGAATTCCCTTTGTTCATTGTTCAGATTCTAAGGGCTAATGCCGTTTTGTTGCTTGTAGTCTCGCTCCTCTATCTTCAGGGCCAACAAAGATAGGAGGAGTCCTTCTCACAGTGCCATCTCTCTCTCTCTCTCTCTCTCTCTTTCTCCTGCCACCTTTATGCATTTATGAGTTTGTGTGCATTTACATTGAGACCTCCTGAATAATCCAGGGCAACCCCCTCCACCCCTCTTTAAAAGTCAGCTGATTAGCAACCTTGATTCCATCTACAACCTTCTCTTTTGCCATGTAACCTAACACATTCACTGGTTTCAGATCTTAAGATATGGACATCATGGTGGAGGACAGCATAATTCTTCCTGCCATGCCCATCTTCATCTAAAGGAGAATCATTGACAGTAGAGTAACTATGAATAAATAAGGGCCCATCAAACATTGTACCAGTAATAACATTAAAATTGGAAGAACATAAACTTTTATATAGTATCAGAAGAATATACTAAATTTTATTTCACTTTTGTTACATGCTACATGTTGCATGGTTATGCTTAATGAAAAAAGTTGTACAATATTAGATTCAATGTAAGTAATGGAATTGCAGTGTCTGAGTGTGAAATAGCAAAAGCTTTTAGATGAAATTTTTATGTGATTTCATTAATATTTCAATACGTATGAAATAAATAATTTTGATTATTTGTTTTGAGTGTTCAATCTGGAAATAACCTTTAATGATGATCTATCTATATCTATTTAACAATCTCTACCTATCCACATACAATGCATACATATCTTAAAATCCTTATCATCACTAGTTTAATCACACATTAATAACAAGTAAAATAATTTCAAAAAGTTAATAGGGTCAGGAAAACTTAACTCAATGTAAAAGTATTTATTGAGAAGTTATTTATATATCAGCCCATGTTCAATGAAGAAAACTGAGCCCTCTATTTGTTCTACAGTATGGGGAAGGTGGCTAATACAAACTACAAAAATCAAAGAATCACAGCTTAGAAAAATCATGTATGAAGGAAATGTATCAAGTCATATATCAAGGAAAATTAAGGAAGCAATGGCTTCCAGGTCATGGAATCAGACTGCAAATCTTAGCCTGAGGTACTACTTTTTAGGGGCTCTCACGATGTGTTTCCGTCTGCATCACCAAAACAGCAGGTGCTAAAATATACAAGAAGTCTCTGTGAAATTTAAATATACCCACATACTTTGCTGCAACTACTTCAGAGAATAATAGCTTTGACTTTTGTCTATCTTCCCAGTTTCCTGTGAGGTTTTCTTCTCATTGCCAAACTAACTCAAAACACGGGGATAGAAATTTGTGGAAATATAATTTCCATACTCGCCTTGGGAATGCAGATGTGACTTCAAAAAGACCTGGTGACAGTACC
Source organism: Galeopterus variegatus (assembly GCF_000696425.1). Lineage (NCBI taxonomy): Eukaryota > Metazoa > Chordata > Mammalia > Dermoptera > Cynocephalidae > Galeopterus > Galeopterus variegatus. The sequence continues at coordinate 70,767 of NW_007730771.1, read as the reverse complement.
AAACAGACAACAGACAATCCGGAGCATGCTTGTAATTTAGGCACTGTGCAACATAAGAACTTAAGAATGTAAGAGCTAGAAACATGAGTGATGAAGACAAAACTTTCCCTTCATTGAGCGTTGCCCCCCCTTATACACACACACATGCACCCACAATCACTCACTTTCCAGTGGGAAATCAATGGGTAATTGTGACTTTATACAGGTAGGATTATTTTATGAGATGTAAACACAAAGAAGTTCACCTAATCAAACAATTTGTGACCTATATAA